>NW_007248078.1:1153486-1239913 GCF_000164805.1 Carlito syrichta
GGGATTGGTATCAGTTCCTCCTTGTATGTTTTGTAGAATTCTGCTGGAAAGCCATCCAGTCTGGGACTTTTTTTTTTGTAGGTAGTTTTCATATGACAGAGTCAATTTCCTGGGTTGTTATTGGCCTATTTAGTGTCTCAGTATCTCCTTGTCTTAACCTGGGAAGGTTATGTGATGTCAGAAAGTCCTCCATTTCATCTAAGTTTTCAAGTTTGTTTCCATATAGGTGTACATAGTAATCTCTGATAATCTTTTGTATTTCTTTGGGGTCAGTTGTGTTGATATTTTGTTCTGATTGTGTTTATTTGGGTTTTTTGTTTCTTTTTCTTGTCATTCTGGCTAGAGGCCCATCAATCTTGTTAATTCTTTCAAAGAACCAACTTTTTGTTTTGTTGATGTTTACTGTGATAATTTTGTCCTCTGTGTCCCATATTTGGACTCTTATTTTTGTGATTTGGATTTTTCTGCTAAAGTTGGGGTTTGGATGCTCTTCTCTTACTAGTTCCTTTAGGTGTTTTGTTAGGCTCTCCACTTGTGATCTTTTCATTTTCTTGATGTGTTTTCGTAGAGATATAAATTACCCTCTTAAAATTGATTTCATGGCATCCCAGAGGTTTTGGTAAGATGTTTCTTCATTTTCATTTGTTTCAAGGAATCTTTCAATTTCTTCATTGTATTCAGTATTGACCCATTGTTCAGCATCATGCTGTTTAGTATCCATGTCTTTGTGAATTTTGGGGAAATGTTGTTGGTTTTAATATTTATTTTTATTCCACTGTGGTCTGAGAATATGCATGGCAAGATTTCACCCTTGTGGAATTTGTTTATGCTTGATTTATGGCCAAGAATTTGATCAATCTTGGAGTATGTTCCATGTGGTGATGGTAGAATGTATATTCTGTGGTTGTTGGGTGGAATAATCTATAGGTATCAACTAAATCCATTTGGTAAAGTGTCAAACTTAGGTTCTGGATCTCCTTGTTGGCTTTTTGCCTCAATGATCTATCTAGGGCTATCAGTGGGGTACTCAAGTCCCCTGCTACAATAGTGTTAGAGTCAATATATGTTTTTAGTTTATTTAGTAGTTGTTTTACAAATGCTGGTGCTCCTGTGTTGGGTGCATATATGTTTAGGATGGACATTTCTTGTTGATGGATTGAACCTTTTATCATTATGTGGTGTCCTTTTATATCTTTTTAAATTTTTGATAGCTTAAAGGTTATTTTGTCTGATATTTAGCTTGCAACTCCTGCCTTCTTTTGTGATCCACTTTCCTGGAAACTCGTTTTCCATCCTTAAACCTGAGTCTGTGTGTCTCCCTTGTAGTGAGATGAGTCTCTTGGATGCAGCAAATAATGGGATCATGGTTTCTTATCCAGTCCACCATTCAGCGTCTTTTCAGTGGTGCAATTAGTCCATTCACATTCAGGCTAATTATTGAAATGTGGTTTTTCCCTGTCATGAGGTTCATATAGAGTTGTTGTTGCTCCTGTTTATTTGTTGTCTTTCTGTTGGTTTTCGATTGATTCATATGTGTTTTCCATCTTTTCCCTGTACTCTTGTGAGGAATGTTGTCATTCTTTTCTCCTTTTCTTCTGTGTTTAATACTTTGTTAAGTATTTCTTGTAGGGATGGTTTGGAGGCAGCATAAGTTCTTAGGGATTGGATGTCTGGGAAAGATTTTAATTCTCCCTCGCTGATGAAGTTTAGCTTGGCTGGGTTGGTTATTCATGGTTGAAATTATTTATCATTGAGAACTTTGAAGATTGGGCTCCAAGCTCTCCTAGCCTGAAGAATTTCTGTAGATAAATCTGCTGCTATTCTAATTGGTCTTCCCTGGTAGGTAATCTGGTTTTTTTCTCTTGCTGCCTTTAGGATTTTTTCTTTTATACCTACTTTGTTTAGGTGAATTATTATGTGACTAGGAGTTGGTTTCTCATTTGTTGTCTTGCAGGGGATCTCTGAATCTCTTGTGTTTGGATTTTTGCATCACTAATGAGATGAGGGAAGTTTTCTTGAATAATTTTATAGAATGTTTGTTCCAGTGTAGTCTCTGTCTCTCTTTCTGCTTCAGGAAGTCCAACTACTCTTAGGTTTGATCTCTTGAAGTAATTGTTCATCTCTTGAAGATTTTGTTCTATCTTTTAAGCTTCTTTTCTATGCTTTCGACAGTTTGGGTTAGTTCTGTATTTTGGTCTTCAAACTCTGAGATTCTTTCTTTTGCTTGGCTAATTCTGCTTTCCATGCTTATTAGTTTGTTATTTCTATCACAGTATTCTTTACTGCTGTTATTTCTGTTATCAGTTTCTTCCTGTTTTCCTCTTGTCTCCCCTCAATTTTTTTAATTCTCTCTATTAATGTCTTGATGCCTGGGTTTGTTGCATGTGACCAGTCACTCTGGGGGCTCTTCACTGTTTGCGTTCCAAAGTCTGTTTTCTCAGTGTCTGACCTCCCAGGAGTCTGTGTGAGACCTATATTCTTCTTTTGGTTTTTCTTCATTTGTGCAGATTTTTCCTCCCTCCTCCCCCCATCCCCTCACCCCCATCTTCTTTAATTCTGTTGTTCAGGGGTAGAAGCGTTACTTTTACTTCTGTTTGTTCAATTTCCTATTCTTCCTTATGTATATCCTCTTGCTTTGTTCAATTCTGGAGCAGGACTGTAGGTTTGGGGCTGTCCTTTTTGTAGTTTTGAGATTTAATTAAGGGGGAAGCTGTGATT
This sequence comes from Carlito syrichta, assembly GCF_000164805.1. Lineage (NCBI taxonomy): Eukaryota > Metazoa > Chordata > Mammalia > Primates > Tarsiidae > Carlito > Carlito syrichta. The sequence continues at coordinate 1,156,205 of NW_007248078.1, forward strand.
CAAAATCTATCTGCAGATCCCAGTATCTGCCAACAGGTGTATGGATAATCTGGAACCCACTTCCCACTGCCTTGCAATCTGACCATGCAGTGGGAGTATAGGTTTACTCCCTGTAAGCAAATGAGGTTAAAAGAGGGAAAAGGATGGAGCAGGGAGTGGGGGGAAGAGGGAGGTGGAGAGAGAGGAGTAAGAGGGAAAACAGTTAAACAAACCAACTAACAAATGAAAAGAGACACAAAGACTGAAACAAGTAAAAAGAAAAACAACAACAACAACAACAACAACAAACTATCCAACAACCATACAAAAAAACTAAAACATACAATCATGCAAACAAACAAGCTAACCAACATCCTTATTGGTGTGCTATTCTCTATACAAAGATGGGGTGTAAAGAGAAAAAGAATAAAGTCAGTACACTAACAGAATCAAAGCAAATATGTAAATATTATTGATAAGAGTAAGAAGAGCAAGAAAACACTATGAGTAAGACAAACAGACAAAGAATAAAAAAAAAAAAAACATTTAAAACAGGGAACCTAGCACACTCTGAGACTTTTCCTTTAAGACCAATGTCCTTTCAGCTCTGATGTCTAGTTGTCTTTGCAGGCTGGTAGATTTGTTCAAGGTTAAGATCAGTTGCCCATAGCCTGCTTTGGAGGGTGGTTCAGATCTGGGTTGCCTGCCAAATCTGCTACTCAAATCTGGCCTGTGCCTATTTAGCAAGGGGAAGGAGCTTCTGTCCTTCCCATTTTGATGTTGTTACCTTGGATCCCAAGCCTGTGGTGCTGGTCTCACTGCTCCAGTAGACCTTTTTCCATTGCAGCTGGAGACTGCCAGGCAATGTAAGCCAGTCTGGGTGGAAGTCAGAGGCTGCCCAGAATGGGAGGGAGCAGGCAATGGTAGCAGCGGTGGCAGCTGCCGCTTCACAGTACATGAAAAGAGCTCCATGAGTCTGACTTGGGTGAGGGGTAGGGTGTGGCAGTGGCAGTGGCAGTTTTAGTAGAGCGTGCTTTGGGGGGCTTCATGGTCTGGAGTTGTGGGTCACCTCAGGCATGGGTGGGGCAATGGCAGTGGCAGCAGCATCGGCAGCTGCTGCTGTGGCTGTGATGGCTGAGGTGGTTGAGGTGGCAGCCAAACACCATGTGAAGAGCAGGCTGCTGACAATGGGAGCTGCAGCACCCCCGGGGGAGAGCTAGAGTCTTTATGTGTGTTCTCTTTTGCAGAGGGTCTCATAGACCAAACTGCCCCATCGCCATCTTGCCAGAAGCCTTCTAGTAGGTGTTTGAAGCTTGTTTTAGATTGGTCAGACCCATGTTTTCTTAAATTTATTCCTCATTATTTTATAATTTTTGAGTGGATTGAAAATATAATGTTTTTGCTATTATATCTTCTTATTTATTATTAATTCATAAGTGATGACTATTTGCAGTGAGTACTGTGTTTGTTTACTTTTTATTCATTCCCTCTCTTTCCTTCTGACTGAAGTCCCTATGTTCTGCTATTCAATCTCCTCCCATGGGACTTTGAACTTTAATTCCAGAATTAATGGTGTGATAAGAAATATACAAAGGTCGTCATGTTGCTCTTATTCCTGTGTTAGTGGTTAAATTAAAAATGGGCTTGTGTCCAATGCTGGCCAATGATATCTAAAGTAATACCTATTGGTGGACTTGAGAGGTTAATTTCCCCAATCATAAAGCCATGTCACTAGAAGAGTTAACTTTATGCTTATTTAAGATTGTTTCTTCACATGGCACAATTTCTGGGAACTTGCACCACCATCTTGTTATCAGTCCAAGGATGAAACAGATCAAGAATGTACTTGAAAGATAGAATTTGAATGTGAAATGTATTGTCTTGGGTTTATTTTATATATAAATTACTTGTCATGTGAAACACTTAGTGTTGAGGTCTTTATGCTAGTTAGCATCAAGGATATATATTTCTATTTTTGAAGCAAAAACATCTAGTAAACTGTTGTACTTACTTTTCTTTTGCAACCTGATACCTTATGAACTCTTTTATCAGTTTTAGCACATTTAATTTTAAGCATATTGTCTGAAAATAATCATTTGCTATCACATGTAAAGAGCTTTTTTGTCATTACTTCATTCCTTAAAACAGCAAGAAAAGGTGGAGAAAACCCTTAAAAAATTAACAACTATTTTTTAACTCAACAGAGCTGAGGTTACAGAGCAATCTGTCACCCTGAAGTCTGAGAGGGCAGGTAAATCTAGGTAGTAGCAGCTTAAATCTACTTACCTAGAACAGAAGGAGGGACTGGAGCCAAAAATTTATAGGAACACTTACATGGTAATTTTGACAAATTGTGGGAAGCTGAGTGAACTAGTGTTAGAATGACAAACACCTGACAATAAGAGGGGTCCCCACACTTTCTTGGATTGTACTTCCAGTGAATATACCAGATTCTTAAGAGGAAAAGTCAAGTCCTGGCTTTAGTAGGGGGAAAGGAGAAGTTACCATGGAGAAATACTGGAACATTCTCCATAACCAAAGCCTGCTCTTCAGGAGATTTCCAAGACTTAGTTCACTTTGGGAAAGTATTTCGCTGATTCCAGTAGTCTCTAACTTTCCTTGGTCACCTAAGATGGGAAGATGCTAAGAAGCACTAGGAAGGACACAGGAGCACAGGGCTACTAAAAGACTGAGGTTTCATCAGAAAATTCTAGCTTGTATCCCCTCTGTCACAATTTATCACCATACCAATAGTGTCCCAGTATAAGACAATACATTACAACTAAAATGTTGAAAGAGCTCTATCTAAAGAGGAATTCTTAGGAAAGTCCAAAGAAAGTAAAAAAGGAGGCAAAAACAAGAACACTAGAAGATTTTGAAATCTCTCATATCTATAGTTACAGAAAAGATTATATCCAGCCCAATTCTAGACAGATTAACATGAAACCTTATACTAATGACCACTTTACTTCAGTTATGGCTGATACAACTTGATTGACTTTCAATAAAATTATACACATGATGAAAGAAAAGAGAAAATACATGCGGAAGAAACAAAGAGATTATTAGATCTTGCCTCAGATGTGACAAAGATGTTGCAATTACTAGACAGAAAAGTTAAAATAAGTATGACTACTAGGTTAAGGTATCTAATGGAAAAAATAGTCAATATGTAAAAATAAATGGTTAATGTAAGCAGAGTGACAGAAACTCTAAGAAACAATAATAATGAAATGCTAGAAGTCAAAACACTGTAATAAAAATAAAAAAACCTTTGACAGCTTAATCAGTAGACTGATACAGTTGAGGAAAGAATCAGTGAGTTTGGAGTCATGTTAATAGAAGCTTCCTAAATGGAAATGCAAAAAGAAAAATAACAATAATACTATTAAAACAGAACATAGTATTCCTGGACTATGGGATAGTTACAAAAAGTAACATCCCATTAATTTGGGAATAGCTGAGAACATTCCCAAATTAATGATAGGTACCAAGAAAACACTTATGGGACACTCAGAGATCATCAAGTGGCATATGACAAAAAAATTAAAATTTACACCTAGAAATATTATATGAAAACTGAGGAAAACCAAAGACAGAAAAATCTTTAAAAGATCTGAAATAAAAATATTTTACTAATAGAGGAGCAAAGATAAAAATCACATGAGACTTCTTTCATAAGCCATGCAAACAAGAAGAGTGAAGTGGAATATGTAAAGTGATGAAAGGAAAAATAATCAACCTAGTTTTCTAAAATTCTGAAAATTATATTGTTCAAAAGAGAAGGGCAAATAAAGACTTTTGCTGACAAACAAACAATCACCAGCAGACCTGCCTTGCAATAAATGTTCAAAGAAGGTATTCAGGAGAAAGGAAATTAAATAGGTCAGAAAGGTGGGTCAGGATTAAAAAGGGAGAGTGTTGGAGAAGGGACAAATGAGGGTCAAATAAGATATTTTTGTTATATTTGCTTTTAATCTGAAAGATAACTGCTTAAGATAGTAATAACAATAACATATGAAGCGATTGTAGCATATGGATAATGAAATCAATGACAGAATGTCATAAGATGAGTGATAGAAATAGAAGTAGAAAATATTCAGTTATGAAGTCCATATGTTTGTCCTTCTTTATGGCTGCATAATATTTCATTGTGTGTATGTACTTTGCAGCAACTTGGATGGATTTAAAGTCCATCCAAGTTGATGGGTGAGATCATATGGTGCTCTGTTCTTTGTTTCTGTGATCTACCATATGATCTCACTCATAAGCGGACCTTGGACAATTATAACACTATAAGAAAGGGATTGTCAGTAGTGGGAAACTGTCAGGGGAGGGGATGGGATTGGCAGTTGAGGGAAATTGCTGGAGGGGGCATACCTCATCAACAAGGGGAACTGCATAATCAATGTTTGTATGCCTAACCCTGAATTGTACCCCACATCTTTAAAATAAAAAAAGAAAGGAAGAAAAGAGAAAATATTCAGTTACAAGTTATCTACATTGCATGTGAAGTAATGTAGTGTTATTTGAGGTATTTGAGTTAAAAATGCATATTGCTTACTCCAGTTCAATCTTAAATCTTTTAAAAAATACTAATTGAGGAGATAAAATAGAATCTTATAATATCTTTAATTAAAATCATAGACTCCAGAAAAATGGGGGGGAGGAATTAAAATGAGTACAGTAAACAGAAACCAATTACGAACATGGTAGATTATAATCCAATTATATCAATCATTTAAAATATGAATTATCTAATTGTATCAAGTAAAAGAGACTGTCAGAGTGGATAAAAACAAACAAAGAAACCAAAATCTAAGACACAACTCTGTATTGTCTACAAGAAACCCACTTTAAAAATAAGAACTTGCCGGGCTTGGTGGCTCAGCCTGTAATCCCGCGCCTTTGGGAGGCTGAGGTGAGTGGATTGTCTGAGCCCGCGGGTTCGAGACCCGCCTGGGCAGCAAGACCTCATCTCTACAATAAATCAAAAAATCAGCCGGGCATGGTAGCGCATGCCTGTAATTCCAGCTACTTGGAAGGCTGAGGTGGAAGGATCGCCGGAGCCCAGCAGCTTGAGGCTGCGGTAGCCAGGAGCGGCCACTGCACTCCAGTCTGGGCGACAGAGTGAGACTCCAACTCAAAAAATAAATAAATAAATAAGAACTCAAATTGGTTAAAAGTAAAGCAATGATATACTATGCTAAATTCCATCAAATGAAAGCTAGAAGAGCAATATTATCAGGGATAAAGAGGGGCATCACGTAATGTTAACAAGTTAGTGCTCCAAGAGGATATAACAATTACTATCTCCTATGTACCTAACAACATATTGTTAATATATATGAACCCAAACTGATAAAACTGCAAAAAAAACCCACACAAATTCACTATTAAAGTTAGACTTTTTTTTTTTTTTGAGTTGGAGTCTCACTGTTGCCCAGACTGGAGTGCAGTGGCCGCTCCCGGCCAGCGCAGCCTCACCTGCTGGGCTCCGGCGATCCTTCCACCTCAGCCTTCCGAGTAGCCAGAATTACAGGCATGTGCCACCATGCCCAGCTGATTTTTTAAATTTATTGTGGAGATGAGGTCTCGCTGCCCAGGCGGGTCTCGAACCTGCGGGCTCAGGCAATCCACTCACCTCAGCCTCCCAAAGGCGCGGGATTACAGGCTGAGCCACCAAGCCCGGCTTAAAGTTAGACTTTTATGCCTTACTCTCAGCAATTGGAAATTAAGCACACAGAAAATCAATAAGGATATAGTTGACCTGAATAGCACAATCAACAAATCTGTCCAAATTAACAATAACTTTTTTATCCAGTAATTATAGTACTTTAAAAAAAAAATCAAAAAATACAGAAACTTACTGTGATGATGGGAATCATTTTGAGAAGGTAGGAATCTTTTAAAATTTATCCTTATATAATGCAGGTACACTTTATAACACTTGTTGGTAATTCCTGTAGAACTCTTATAAACATTGAAATTGCTGTCAATTTACGATTGAGCTTCTTCAAAAATGCTAAGTGTGACTGATATTCTACATTGGCAATGAAAAATATATCTTTCCTTTGCAATCTTAATGATTTTCTAGTAAGGTTGGAGGTCAGATACAAATCAGAGTCTGATACTCTTTTTCCTCCAAAGATTAGTCATGAAATACATGTGACCTGAACAACATCTTCTGCCCCAACAAGAACTACTGAGAATTTAGGGTCTTTTGCATCATGTAGCATGAATAATACAAAATATTAATCAAATTTACTTCAGAAAAATAATAATTATTAGAAAATATACCTTAGAGATTAAATATAAGAATTTGAAAACTGTCAATATTCTACATGGCTATGGTTAATAACTAATAATTTATATATTAGTTAGTATCAATAAGTTTTTGGAAGTCTTGATATTTTTGTCTTTCCCTGGGTAAGGGACTTTTCAATTATTTGAAAGATTCTGTGGCAAAAAATACATGAGGGACTGAATACAACTTTTTCAGTTTACATATAGAAACTCACTTATATGTCATCACAGAGTACTTGTCAAACAAATGTTATTTGTCCTAATGGAGTAGATGTTGATATTAACAAAGCTTTAAAATTAATTGGCAAATATTTATGGAAATTCAGGTTGTTAAGAATGATACTTGGCCAGTGATTGGGGCCAATAGACTTATGTGTGAACTGACAGCTTATTAAATGACTAGTTAGCTGCTATATTATAATCTGGAATATACATTTTTTTTCTCTTTGCATTGCAGAGGATTTAAATAATAAATATGTGTAATGAGGAAGTTAACATATACTATCCTAAAGTATAGCTTTAATTAAATAAGCTTTAATATTTATACATTTTTCTTTTTTATTGGTCGTTCATTCTTTCTTAAAATTAAATGAACCAAGGTATCTAATTGGAATATGAATGTTATGCTATGCATTTGATCAGTTTCTGCTTTAAGAGAAAATATTTGATATTTTAAAAAAAATTTTGAGAAGCTGGATACTGTGTAACAATGTTTAGCTGGTCACTGTTTCTGTTCTCCAAACCCCTTGCCTGGTAATACTGCCCCTTTTTATCACCTTTGTTTGTGTATCTATCCCACAAGGCCAGAATTACACACACAAGCTCCTATTTGATGTCTACCTACACAATCGTTTAAATTCTTGGCTTGTTCTTCTAATTGATGGTCTGATTTTTCTTTTTTGGTAAAAACTTCTGTGTCTTGCAGTTCTGTATCTGGGTCTCCTTTCTTTTTGAGCATCCAGTTTTTATCTCCTCTTAAACTCAGGTACTCATCTGTGCTCCACTTTAACATGCTAATTTAAGTCTTTTCTCCCAGCTATAACTTGCTTCCAAGTCTTTGTGGATTTCTATTCTGCACCTCTGTTAACCCTCTGCTTTAAATTCCGGGATCATACTGTCTTGGAGCCTAGAGTTCTGAGGCTGAAAGTACTTGGGATTAGATGGCAACATTGTATTTCCAAGAATTAATCTGTGAGTTTTGCATTTCCCTTCCTCATTATTCTTTCACTGAGAACCCAATGGCACTTCTTTCCTCCTGCAGCTCAGCAAAACACAAATGCATTATGCAAAAACTGTTTGGCCTACCAGGGGCCTTTCAGCCCCCCAAGAGGGCATCCTCTACAGCCTAGAACTAGGCTGCAAACTCAGAGCACTTCCTTGAGCATAATTGAGACTACCTGTCCCCTGCAGGTGGCTCTTTTAACCAGGAGCTAGCTACACAGTAGTGGAATTTTTTTAAAAAGGTAAATCTTTCTGGCCTAAATAGAAAATAGAAAGATTTGAAAGAGAACTTGCATGAAATTAGATTAAAGCAGCCAGGGAGGAAGAGGTCAAGGGTTGACCTGAACTGGAAAGGAAGGAATGGAAAAAGAGAAGGATAAAGGATCTTGCATTTGAAGACAGGGAAGTAAAGTGCAACAATGCAGCCTCAGACCCTCCTGAATTCAATCTTCCTGGACATGAAACCGCCTGTGTGAAATAATATAGGCCCAGGAGATAGAAACTGTAGAAGCGACCTGAGCCCTGCAAAGGTGCAGCTATAGTCACAAATTAACACATCTGTTGGTTTGCACAGACACTTCAATAGAGAGCAATTATCTTCATGTCCTACCCCTGGGGAGGATGGAAGCTGCCTGTGAAGTTGTTATACATATGCATTTTTAAACTATGAGCTTAAGTTTCCTTAAATCAGCAATTCCCAACCTTTTTGGCATCAGGGACCAGTTTCGTTGAAGATAATTTTTCCACAGACGAGGAGGGGATGATTTCGGGATAATTCAAATGCGTTACCTTTATTGTGCACTTTATTTATATTTTATTACATTGTAATATATAATGAAATGATTATACAACTCACCCCAACATAGAATTAGTGGGAGCCCTGAGCTTGTTTTCCTGCAACTAGATGGTCCCATCCGGAGGTGATGGGAGACAGTGACACCCAAAGTGTAATGCTTATGTCCAGTCTACTCCGTAATCTCATTTGAGTTGCTGTCACTGCAAAAAACCCTGCTTCACAGAGATAGGATGTTGGAAATGGAAGCAAGCTTTTTAGTGCTGATCTCACAGGAAGAAGAGCTTAGGAGCTTATGTGAACAATGGGGAGAGGTTGTAAACACAGATGAAGCTTCGGTGGTTTACTGACCACTCATCTCTCGCTGTGTGTCCGTCCAGTTCCTAACAGGCCACTGACCGGGAACAGTCCATGGTCAGGGGATTTGAGTTCCTCCCTTAAACAACGAGCCATCAGATCTCCTGGATGATATCCTGTAGTTTAATTCACTGAAGGTCCTGAGTAGCTTTGATCACTAGAGATTCCTCCTCCTAGATTCATTGATCACTAGATGTGTAACTTCCCCAATTGCTGCTATAGTTAAAATGAACCCATGTTATTTGTCTGGTGTTTTGAGATGTTTTTCAAATTCTGTTAATATATTCTGGAGGATCTGATGCCAACGAGGCCAGTGATCAGTGAAGTCCACCCTAAAACTGACTTGGCACAGAAAGATAATCCCAATGCTTCTGTGATTCAATTTCCCAATCAATCAGCACAAAATTACCAATAAAAATCCTAGCCTTTGAATTTTCTGGGAGGCAAATTTGAGAAATATCTCCTATTTTCCCTGCACAGTTACTTTGTGATATTAAACTCTTTCTCTACAATAACAACTGGGCCAGTCTCAGTTTTTTTGGGAAACCACTGAATCTGTAAAGATAAATTTGGATCTCTCGGGACAAGATTTGAGTAATTTTTTTTTTATCTTTGGTGGAAATTGAAAGCATGGAAGAAAACTTTACTTTCAGACCAAAGTAGAATGCAGGAATTATTATTTGTCAGGCAGTGGTAGACATAACCCCAGTACTATAATACGATGATTCATATTTTGCTATAAATAAAATAGTAATAAAACTTTAGTTTCTAATAAAAAATAAAGTAAATCACATATTTTCAGAATAAAGATTGCTTTATTGCACTGGCTTCTACTTCACACTTATCCATGAGTTGAATATAGATACATTCCATCAAGTATTTCTGTTTGAGGGATACTACTATAGTTCTTTAATACTTTGAGATGATTGCAAAAATTTGTATCACTAATTTTCCTAAGAGATGCAACAAAAAAGGACTTTTCAGGTGCTGTACATGTTCAGGAATCGGAAAGTAATAAATATACCTTAAATTTTTATATTAAAAAGTTTATTATAAACTTTTACATTTATATTTATGCAAACTAAACTTGGGAACAGTAAAATAATTACTTCTTATCTTAAAGTTGATATTAAGTACAGAATATTTTCAAAAAATAAAAATTTGTTTTGGTGTTATCTATTTTGGTTAAATAAAATAAAATTAATAATCTTAGATTCATGTATTGATATAATTATATTAGACATTTTAAAATACAAGCTAAATTTTAATGAATGTAAATATTCATCATAACCTACCACTGTGCCTGGCCCAGATGCAAACTTAATATTTTAGAGTATTTTCTAGTCACAAATATTTGTACTTATAATTATATGTATGATTTGTCAAAAGGCAATAAAATTTATTTTTCTTCTAGAACAGATATATAATCCTTAAGAACATTACAGTTATTCAATACATAATTCTTAATATTTTGTTAACTGTGATTTTATTTTGATATATTTTTTGAATTTCACTATTACTAAAATAAATATCAAGTTTATTTGTAAGAGATGAATATTCACTAAAACTATGAGATACTTTATGCATTAATTACATACAGGTAATCATCTGCAATCTACTTTCTAATTAAAGAACAATTATGAAATTCCTATTAATGCTAACTTTACCTTTTTGTTTTTAATGAATCGGAGTTTCACTCCATCATCCAGGTTAGGGTACAAGTGGCATGCTCACGGCCACCCACAGGGTCGACCTGCTGGGATCTGGCAATCCTTCTGCCTCAGCCTTCCAAGTAGCCGGAACTAGAGGAGCGAGCTACATGACCGGCTAATTTTTGATTTATTATAGAGATGAGGTCTCGCCAAGTTTTCCATGGGCTCAGGCAATTCACTAGCTTTGGCCTCCCAAAGTGCTGGGATTACAGGATAAACCACCGAGCCCCACCTAACTTTAACTTTTAAGTACAATTACTCACCTTTAGAAATGAACCAATATCGGAAATCAGACAGCAAATACCTTTTCATTGTTTTGGTTATTAATACTTTCTACATCATTATTGTGAAAATAATAGTGATTTCAACAGACATTCATCATTACTATAATAAAAATTCAGATAATATTTCCAAGTATTAAAAAAAGTAAAAAGTGTGATTTAAATAAACATGATATAATTCAGGTTGAAGCTAAATTTTAGTGGTAAAGATAAGAGTGATTTAAATATCTCTTAAGTATTCCCTTAGGATTAATTTCAACTGACTCCCACTGACTACTGGCAAAACTTTTTTGTCTACTATTTTCGTTTAATGAGGTTATTCTCTTGCAACTACAACAAGTTTTCTCCACGTACGAATGCTTAATATGACAAGGAAAATGGAAGAAAAAGACAAAGAGAAACAAAGAGAGAAGTCTCAAATTTACACACAGAAATTAAACTACTTTATTCTAAAATTGCTTGAAACTTTATCGAGTTTCCCAGGTAAAAAGTTTACAGCGGAACCTTTGAAATACTACACAAGAGCCTGGGAAAATAAGGTGACTATAGTGATAAATAAATGTGATAAATAGCATAAATGTAATAATGGGCAGCTTAAAAAAGAACTTATAGAACAAGAAAATAAATAAAAGCAGTCATTAGGTATGAGAAATACATAAACACATGAATAAACCAAAAGAAAACAGAGCTCTTGGGCGTTACAGTGTTCTAGGAGGCAAAATAGAGTTTCAGAAAGTAAGAGTGTATGGTGAAACAATGAGGGATTTTGGAAAAGGAACAACAAGGTAACTGGTTTTATATTTTGGAGATAATCTCTTTTAAAAAAATAAACCTATAGATTTAAATAATTGTGAGGTTAAGATATAAAGCAGAGTAGAGAAACTGACACAGAAATAAAAATATTGATTATTAAAAAAAACTGTCAATATAATGGGAGGGTAATTTTAAAGAAAATTATGGTTGAATTAGAGGAACTTGATCACATATGTGAATGAAAGAAAATAAACCCACTGGGAAAAACAAAAACAAAAACAAAATGAATACTGAAGATTTAACAGACAAAACCATTGCCAGGACAAATTATGAGAAGAAGCAGTGGTGGGTGAGAACTAAGAAAGAGGTAGAAGACTAGTCAACTCTCCCTCCAAAAGAGGAGGAAAATGGTAGAAGATTTATAAAGAGCATTCGTACGTAGAGAAAACTTGTTGCAGTTGCAAGAGAATAACCCCATTAAACGAAAATAGTAGACAAAAAAGTTTTTGTCAGTAGTCAGTGGGAGTCAGCTGAAATTACCTTATGTTTGCAATAGTTCTGATCTCTGCATTTTAAGGAAGATTGTGGTGTGTTGGAGAGAGTAGCTATGGATTGACGTGCACAACCTAGTGATTCCAGCATTTGCTTTTTACTGAACTTTTCACGTAAGACTACAGCTAGAATGCCACCATAAGGCACTCACTTGGTGCCCTACAACAATGTAATTTACCTGGTTGGTATATTCATTTCCTGGTTGCTGTGAGGGTTGTCTTTTAATACCCTCCTTTTCAAGAAAATTGTTCTTAAAGTGTAGGATCTAGTCAGGTATAATTGTTCAGTATTAAAAATGTCAAATTTGTGCACACAAGATTATTTTTTTATTATTGAAAATTTTCAAACAATTCATATGGTCAAACAGGAAAATATCAATTATCTCTATTTTCACCATTTTAAGTTAACTGCTTTCAATAACTTAGCATGTTTGTTTCTAGTTATATTTTTGTTTTCCCTGTTTTAGTTTTATAAAAGACAATCCTTTGTTTTTTAATGAAAAATATTTTTAAACACAGAAAATTATAAATAAAATTAATAAAAAGAACCCCAAATTCAGCAACCCACTGATTACTTTTATTTATATTAGAGCCCATTTCAGAATTTTTTCTATGAATATTACCAGAGATAAATATGATTAGATATGCTGACAATGTTGTAGAAGAGTAATACAGTTTGAACAAGCCTGTATAATTATTTTATGCATAAAAAGTCCGTATAAAGATGAGAATATTCCATTTGATGCTATAATAATTCAAATATTACATATAATTTGGTTTACTTTTTATATTTATTTCTTTTGTGTTTCATATTTAAAAAGAATACTAGAGGGAAACGGTTTAGTCTAAAAAATTATATAACAAAATAAATATTTTCTGATATATCACTCTAAAGTTAAAAAAATGCTTATGAAAAGTAGCAGAAGGTTTTATTGATAATGCTTTTTTGCAATTTTGCACTTCATTTTAAATGACTATTGAACTATTTTCTTTTTGAGATGAGAACATTAGCACTTTCATGCCTCTTTCTATATATGCTCTTTATCAGTTATTGACCTTTGTTAAATATAATATCATTTTTATAATATGTAAATTTGTTATTTTCAATCACATTTGATAACTTTAATTCCTATCTTTGTGTGCCACTGGTTTCTTATTTAAGTAAACCCAAAGCTCATAATGAGTTTTTTTCACATGCTGTCTCCATTTTGAGATTTTTGCATTCATCTTCATAAGTGCTGACTATTCGTGAATCTTTGTACTTTTTTTTTAAAGAAGGCACTTGTAGGTATTATCTTCCCCGAATTCTTACATATTTGAAGATATTTGACTGTTTGATTTATGCTTCAATAACATGTTCTCTACTAATATAAACAATTTGCTGAAATATAACAAGCTTAAAGAAAAATGTAAAAATTATGAATATATAGCTTGATAAGTTTTCACAGTTTGAACAAACCTGTATAATTATTTTATACATGACAAAAAGTCCTTATTAGCAGCCCAGAATCCCCTCCCACACCTTTCAGTTAAGAAAATAGTATGTACTCTTTAGAATCTGCTTTTTGGTTCTCAGTAGTTTGTGAGATTTTTCCATGCAGCATCTGTATTTCTTTTCCTTGTTGTACAGTGTCCCATCGTATTAATATAATTTACTTAATCATTTAACTGTTTCTGACTTATTTACATTGTTACCAATTTGGGATTATTATAAATTATGCAGCCAAAAATATTTCTGCACATATCTCTTGGTGAATATATGTAAACATTTTCATTGAGCAATAGAATTGTTTGGTCACAGAGTATTTCCAGCTTTAGTTGATAATGCTAAACTTTTCAAAATAGTTGAATCAATTTACTCTTACTTGCATTGTTTTTGAACCCCAAATTCTAGGTCTTTTTTATTTTAGTTACTATGGTAAGTGATGCTAAATTCTATTTTTTCATTTGTATTTCCATGATGACTAATAAGGCTTAGAAACATTTGTATTTCCATGATGACTAATAAGGTTTAGAAACATTTCACGTATTTATTGCATATTTTCTTTAGTGAAGTGCCTTTTTAATAGTACTTTTTCCCAGTTTCAAAATTATCTTTTGGCAGTGACTTATAGAAATTCTCAGTTTTCTGGATGCAAACTTTTTGCTGGATAAATGTATTGCAAAGATATCTTCCCACTCTCTGGTTTATGTTTTAATTCTCTTACAATATAAACTTGACAAAAAAACAGTTTAATATCAAAATTTCATTGACCAATTATTCCTTTAACTGTTTAAACACTTTTATCCGTTTTAAAACTTTTATCTCCTTTATTATAATGAAGAGACTATCTGGTATCTTTTGGAATATTTAATTTTATCTTTCACACCTTTTACCTTTTCACACCTTTTACAGCTGCAATTCGCTGAAACTAATATTCTGTAATGTTAGATGCAGGCCAAGAGTTTTTTGTCCTTCATAGAAAAATTATAATTCTTCCAATATCACTTATTGAAAAGGTCAACATTTCTATAAATCTCTGAAGTGCTATATTTTGTTACAAATATTTGTATATGTACAGGTTTCTTGATTTTTAAAAATATTATTGGTTTGTGTGGAATCTTGCACAAATGCTTCACTATCTTCATTACTTCTGATATCTGATTTTGATACCCATTAAGGTAAGTCCTCTAAATTTGTCCTTTAAGATTGTCTTGGCTATTTTTACACCTTTGCTTAGTTTTCATTTTTCTCAATAACATACATGCAGAATTATTGCATGCATTTTTATAGATATGTTTTTAGATATTTAATGACTTTAATGGTATTGTAACTGCAATAACTTAAAATATTATTTTCTATTTGTTTGGTTTTCCCTATTAATTTCTCATGAGTTGTAATTGTCTGTATGTATGTGTATAAAATACACAGACATGTATGTCTATAACACAATCAAGTTCACTCCAACTAATCAGTTTCATTTTTTTATACTAATCTTATAACTTATTTATTTACTAACCTGGACAAGAATCTACAATACAATGTTAAATAAAAATGGTAATGGAGGACATTCTTCACTTCTAAAACACAGCAGAAAAATATTTTAATGTTTTCTCATAAAATATACGTTTGTATAAAAGTTTTGTATACAGTCTTTATCATATTTAGGAATTTTGCATCTATTATAAATTTGATAACTTTACTTCATATAATAGTATCATATTTTGTTTTTCATTTAATGGCATTAAATTCCTGTTTATTAGATAAATCTTGCACTTCTGGAATAGTAACATCATGATTGTATTTTGTATCATATATGTATATTATTGGCTCTATTCTGCTCTTTTTAAATAGATTATCTCATTATGTTCATGAGATGTACTAGCCTTTAATGTTTTTTCCTTGTAATATTCTTGACAGATTTTAGTGTTAAATGTAATCTGAATTCATGAAATTTTGGGAATTATTTTCTAATTTTGCTAATGCATAGAAATAGTCAACGGTTTTATACCAAAATCTTAGAAATGGTTGTATTTTATTTGTATTTCACCTAACATGGTTCAATTTTAATAATCTCATACTGTAACCCTAGAAAATGAATTAGCACCATTTGTCTAAACCAGTCATGGTTATCTTTTCAGTTTTCTAAGAGTTGGCACGTGATCCACTTCTATGCAATATGAAACAAAAGTATGTTTTTTGTGGTTAAGAATGTGTAAGACAGCTTCCTTTAAAAACTTCTAAAGATGAAGGTGATCTTTCCTTTTATATTTTTCATTTACATACCAAAAATTTGTAACTGTAAATATTTATAATAATGAGAACAGAGTGAGACTAGGTATCTACCTCAAGTATATTTTATACAGACTTTATTTTTCTCTTCCCCACCTTCACTTACTTACTTACTTCTTCCTTTTAGCTGAAGAAGATAGAAAAAGAGAACAAAAGATAAGTAAATATACTATGAAATTTCTATTGATTATCTCTGGAATTATATATAAGACCTAACATACCCTATGTACTTATGTTATTAGTCCAGATTTTCTTTTTTGTTTTTGCTTTATAAAAAATTCTGTTTATTAAAGCATATTAAGTTTACATAGACTAAATAAACATTCCAAAATTCACTGTATGCTCATGACCAAAACCAGATTATAAACATTCAAGAAGCAGCTGGACTCGGTGGCTCAGCCTGTAATCTCGCGCCGTTGGGAGGCTGAGGTGAGTGGATTGCCGAGCCCGTGGGTTCGAAACCCACCTGGGCAGGCGAGATCTCATCTCTACAATAAAATCAAAAAATTAGCCAGGCATGGTAGCACGCACCTGTGATTCTGGCTACTCGGAAGGCTGAGGTGGAAGGATCGCCGGAGCTCAGCAGGTGGAGGCTGCGGTGGTCGGTAGCAGCCACTGCACTCCAGTCTGGGTGACAGAGTGAGACTCCAACTCAAAAAAAAAAAAAAAAAAATTCAAGAAGCATTTGTTCTTCTAATAGACTGATATATGTAAGAACAGCTTTCTTCAGTTTCCAAAACTTAATCTAAGTATTTACTAAATAAAAATTTGCAATATATGACTTTTAAGAGAGTAATTATCTTTTGTCTGATGCCTAGAAAAATACCTCTATTTATACTATATCAACTTATACTTAGGGATTGTAAGTATTGATACTATGAACATGCATCAAGATATCAATGGTCTGGCCTCATTTTTTCCATAATATGTAAATGGTAAGGCAACTGATATCTAATACTCTCAATGTTTCTTTGTCATTCCAGTGGCATAAAAAGTGCCCTCCTATGTTCGGCTAGTCTTGCATGATACCGAAAGGCTTTGCCACAGTCATTGCATTCATAGGGTTTCTCTCCAATAAGGACCTTCATATGCCGGGCAAGTACTGAATGAGAAGTGAAGGAGTTGTCACATTCTTTGCATTTGCAGGGGTTTTCTCCGGTATGGATCTTCTTGTCTAGTAAGTTCTGGGTGTCTGGCTAATGTGCTGTGTCTCCAGGTCTCCTTACTTTGCTCCAGACAGGTGATCAGATCCGGCTTAGAGACAGTAAGGCCCAGGAACACCAGATTCCTGTGGTACTCTAACATCACCTTCTTGTAAAAATTCGTTGAGCAAGGTCTAGGTATTCCCAATCTTCTGGAGAGAATTGTACGGCCACATCCCTGAATATCAATAGCTCCTGAGAACCAGATATTTTTGCCTCTTCCTCCTCCTCCTTCTCCAGCATTTCTTTTCAGGTGAGACTATCTGGACAAGTCACATAATCCCTCAGTTTCTGGGTGTCCTAGCGTCCTCCCTACAGACTCCCCAGATCTGCATGTCACAGGGCGAAAAAGGCAGAAGCAAAGACACGCGGTTCTCTCTGAGATGATCCAGCACTTCCGCGGGCGCAGGATACCTAGTCCAGATTCTTGTATTGAAAAACTATTCTTTTCCAAGTATAAAATTTAATAATTTATTCATTAGTGGTTTCTCTTCATCAATTGTAATACTTTACTTAATTTTAATTATCAAAACTAAACTATTAGTTATACAGCATATTATGACATCATGCTTCAACTAAGTGCAGAGAATTCTTAAATTTGAAGAGGTTTTTCTATATGATAAGAATTTCATAGAATCACAAAGTTCTATTAATGTTTTTCTGAACTATAAATAGTAAGTATGCTACATTTACAATCATTCAGATTAGTCACATATGGCATGAGACTTAAAATTAAATAATATTTATAAAAATACACAAATATTGTTATAAACATAGTCTTTCAGGGGATCTTAATTATTATATGTAAGAAAAATATTAAGATATTAAAAATGGTTATCTTTTGCAAAAGAAATTTGTTAAAACTAGATTTATGACTGATAAAGTCTACAGTGCCAAATATGTACAATTCATGTGTATAAATTTCAATATTATATAGTGTTGTTTCTATCATTTGTAGTAATAATAGGTAAGTACAGAAACTTAATTTTAGGTCATGGTATCCATAGCAATGCTAAAAGTATCTCTTCAGAGATTTTAACGTTTAATTATATGCCTGATAAAAAAGAAATTAAGCACTCAGGTATATTGTAATAAACTAATAAAACCTGTCAAGCTTTAAGCTGGTTTTCTCTCTGGAAAAGAAGAATGTATTTTTTTATACTGTATTTTTAGACATCATTGTACTTTCTTCTTTGGACTTGTTTGTACATATAAAGTACCATCTCTGTTTTTGTTTTTGTTTTTATGTGGGCTGGTCATATTCAATTAAATAAGACTTGTAGTTAAGTGACACCATAGATCTGTGTTTGACTCAAAGTCATTTTGTTTAATTATAAAAGATTAAAAGGAGGACAGATTCTTGATTAACCTATACAAACAACTACAATCCCATATAAAATGACTCAATAAAATATTTGTTTATATTATTTAAATATTCTTTGATTCATTTGACATAATTTAAAAGGTATTTTCAACAGATTATATAGCATAGTATCCTACAGTGGTGCTCAACCTTTTTGGTATTAACATAATGTTATGTACTTAAACATTTTTGAAAGCTCCTAAGAGCTTTTTAAAATATGAGTTATATTTATCAATATTTACTATATTAAATATCAATGTAATAATAATAAACCCAGTACATACAAATATAAATAATATTTTTGTTTTTAACAAACTGTTGCTTAAAACAAACAAAATATAAGGAGTGGAATTGCTTTTTTTTATTTTTTGCAAATTTCTTTATGCATTAAAAAAAAATTTTGTTTTAAAGATGTGGGGTACAATTCAGAGTTAAGTATACAGATGGTTGATTTTATGCATTTTAATTGAAAAGAGCTGAATTTTTTTTTCTGCTTTGGGTCTGTTACGATATCATACATTATATGTAGATTTTGGAAAACATCCCTGTACAATGTTGAAAGAAAACAAATGAAAAAAGTAAATAACATCTTAGTATTATTATGAAAATATTTTTGACTTTGAGGACCCGCTAAAATAGTGTCTCTTAGACCACTGAGGCTTAGATAGCATAAGAAGAAAGAAAATTAATTTCTTCTAGACACATCAGAAAATAGATAATGATATTCAAAATAATACAAATCAGCATTCTGCATAAATAACAGCTGTTAGAAGATATTTGATCACCTGATTAGGCTAGGACCATGCATATCTAAGAAATAATACTAGACTGCCTATCTAATTAGAATGACAATAAACTATTGTACCATAAATACAGAAGAAGTTCACCCAACTTTATGAAAAGTTAGCCTTTTCAGGAGTGAGGAACCTGTGTCTATTTTAAAAATAGCCAAAGATATAAAAAGAATCAACATGAAACTAGGATTCTGGTCAGATGTAGAATCTCTGTTATCTGAGCAGATATCACTAAAGTAAAGATAACTTTTTAATACTCACACATTAAACAAAGACTGAATTCTTCAAGATCAATTGTCATTTGAATAAAGAAAAGTCAAAGGTGAGTTTTGCAATTAATGTATTATTTGAAAGTAAAGGATTCATGCTCTCTTTTCCAAAAAAATGATTTTCTTATGAACAAACCCATCAAAACTAGGCAAACATTGCTAAAATTTGGACACACTTCATAGCTTCCTTTCAGAATAAAATATTAGAAACCAAGACAAACAAAATTCGTTTCTCTCAAGTCTCTACGACTGGTCATACACTCTCAAGTTTTGTCTTTCACTATGCTGTTTCATATTCTAGAGTAAATAGAAACTTCAGAACAAAACTGTTTTCTTTTTCCTTGAAAATTAGAAGCTTATTTAACAGTTTTGAATGCACTGCTGCATTTCTCTGTTAATATTGATCCTACCGTGGTGACAACTGTTCATATTAAACATAACTCAGGTAAAGTAACTTTGTTCTATCTCACAAAAAAATGGGGAAGTAGATAAGCAGAAAAACACCTATCAGATACAATCATTTTGCTGAGTCAGAAAGTTTAAGTTCTAATGTCTCTTGGGAATCACTCTGAGAACCAAAACAAGCTGTGTCACCAGATGCTGTTCTTAGGTTACTTAGTGTAATTGTCTGTGATATGTGAGTCTACCTGGACATCTCTGTAGAACTCCCAAAACTGTTTACATAAAATTTTAAAGTTGGAAGCGTGACTACCATACAAAGATAAAATAAACATGTGCCAACTTTTTAATGTATCTCCTTCATCAATGAGGTAACCAGCAGAATAGTTAAATTGATTCAAAGGATAATTCAGGGAACAGCGATTTATATCATCAAAGAATTCATGAAAACTTGTTAATAGTAATAAGACTATTAAATGTCTTATAAGTCTTAAAATCGAAACCCTGAAACCTCTAAGCTTTTCTCCCTGACAAAACCTATGAGTTCACATTTAATTTCACAGTCTCGGGGCTCTAATAAAATAATAAATAGTGAAATAAAACACAGGTGCATTCTCCTAGATAATTAGACAATTCTTGAGTGAGCCTGTTAAACAATGACATTGAAAGGACATGCAGTCATACTCCTTTTTAAGTTTGATTTCAACTTACACATTTTTTTCCTTTGAAAAAATAATGGTAAAAAGAATCTTGCCACACATAAAAGACTTAAACAAGGTCAGTGAAAGACAGAAAGCACTCCATTGTGACTTTAACAGCCTGGTGTCATATTGCCAAGGGAGGCATAGGAAACAATAGTATTCCTTGTGCCAGCCTCTTATACAAAAGTGTATGCTAAATTGTTAGAAAATAGTAAGTATTAAAAATACCGTATGAACAACAACAAATTTGGCCCAGTAATAAACACTTTAAACCTATTCCCTGATTCATTAAACAATGGTATGAGAAAATAGGACAGGTTTTATATCCCCATTTTAACAATTATATTTCAATATTGACCAAAGCATAAAAGTATATCTTTGCTTATTGTATTGTGTTATGAAAACCCAAATAAAGTAGAATTGCAAGATTTAAAAGGTCAGTAATATTTTATCATAGTCATCACATTTATCCATAAATCTATATGTTAAAGAGTTATATTTAATGCTTTAAATTCTGTAGAATAGATATGAACTTTAGGTAACATTTAAATAGGGCATAATTTCCTAAGTTGAGAAAAAAACTATTCTGAACGGGTTAAAAAGTTTCTTTACCCAACACATGTTTTGTCACTAGATGGTTCTTTAAGCACCTGCTGTGCAACTGCTTAACCTTGGAATGACAGAGCTCTCATTGCCTTCTGTGTTTAAATCTTCCACCTGTTTATAATTAGTTAAATCATCAATATCAACCTATAGCAGCCTATTTTGGCTTATATGAGGCAGTTACTATAAAAACAGAACTTTTGTTTTAACTAAATTGCATTTTCATTCTTCGATTATAACTAATATATATTAATATAATATATAACAATATATTCTATTATATACTAATATTGTATATATATTATTGCTTGCTATGCAGTAATATGATGCATGTTTTCAGCATGATTCCCTACATTTGTAGGACATTTCATATTTTCTATGCTATTTTAAAAGATTGTCTAAAATAGAACAATAAGAATATTTAATAGAATTTTTCATTTATGTTATAATTTTTAAATTGATTACACCAATTTTTACTTTATGGTATTTCCAGTACTAAATAAAGACTCTAAGGCAAAATTGTCACCTTTTTTGTAGAAAATAATTGCTTTTTTCAAAATTGAAAAAAAAATCTAGTTTATTTCAAACCAATTTTTCAGTGTTCATGTTTTGAATATATAGTCTTAACAAATATAAATATTTAAAAGAAAAACAAATAATTTTTTAAGAGCAAATAAGCAGAAATTCCCACTAGATGCCCAGGTGACAATCAGACTCATGATTCTTTTCACATAATCCTCATTTTAGCGAGGTTTATCATGTATTTCTATTGACAAAATTAGAAGTGAAGTTGTTTCGGAGTAACTTACAGAGAATGGCTCAGGTTTTAGTTATCTGCAAAAAGAGAGAAATACTATGGTCTGAAAGTACCCCCAAAATTCACTTGCTGGAAATTTAATCCCCGATACACTGGTGTTGGGTGGAGGGAGCTTTTGGGTAGTGTGTGGGTCTCATGAATGGATTATTACAGTTATAAGAAGGGTTTGTGTGAGTGGTACCATCTCTTGCCCTCCTGCCTTCTGCCATGTAAGCAGCACAAAAGCCTTTACCAGATTCCAGCACCATGGTTCTGGACTTTCAGAACTGTGAGTGATAAATTTCTTCTTTATAAATTACCCAGTCTATGGTATTCTGCTGTAGCAGCACAAAACAGACTAAGACAGGAGAGTTTACCTGGGCTTGTTCCTTTGTAAATTTTGTCTATGTGGGAGGGCAAATGTTTTACTTTATAACTGAGGTTATTATGTACACTTAGAGGAAAAGCAATTAATTTGTCAGTTTTGTTTCCATAGTGTTAAGTGTGACAAAGAATATAGCAATAATAACAATAACAATTACCATATCTCTTATTATTTTTCACTTTAAAGTATTTATTATCTACTGTGAACCTACCTCTGGGGATATAGCAGTGAAGGGATGAAAGATCTTTATTTCATGGAGCCTACATTTATGTTGCGGGAGGCAGAAAATAAGTAAACAAGAAGATATCTATCAGATATTGACAATGCCATCAATGTCCACTAGCGATAGGCTTCCAGGAACACACCTAAATTCAAAAAAGCAAATTTTGTTGGATTGCTGAAGAAAGAGAAAGCACACAGCAGAGTTACCTTGAGGACGTATCAGCAAGAGGATTTGGAGAGATATTTTACAGAATTTGGATGTGTGCTGGATGGTTCTAAAAAGGAATCAAGAAAGATTGAAACTGATGGTGTTCCAACTACATTCCTGTGTTGGAAATAATGTATAATGCACAGAAGTGCAGCCACATTAATAATATTTAAAGAGATACAAATGGATGAGATTGCTTTGATGGAGAGCAAATGTAGATAAACAGAAAGTTCCCAAGACCAAGCCCTGGAGCAATTCATAATGAGGAGGAAACTGATAATATGATTAAGAAAGGCTCTTCAGTGAGATAAGAGAAACCCAAACTGGTGTCCTGAAGATAGAGGGGGGAAAAGAAGTGTTTATAGAAGAAGGTTAATAATTTTCGTCATTAGTGATTAGCACAACGAAGGTATGTAATAGAAATTACACATTGACTGGGAATTTATCTAGAGGAAGAAAATGACTACTTTGTTATTATTGTTGCTTTGTTTTTAAATAATAGATACTTTCATGCCATGTTTAATAATTTTAATTTATTTTCTTGTTTAACCAGTGGAACAGTTATAACAATGAGGTTTCTGTTCTCATTCAATCGACATGCAAAACAGTTAAGTAAGATTTAGTAATTTTTCCTCAAGTTGAATGATTGTTAAGTGAATTGCAAGGTTCAAACTTTGGTTTGATTCCAGTTGTGGCTTTTATCATTACACTTAATTGAAACTGCAGACCAGTGGTTTATCAACTCTGGCAACTGTCTATGAAAATTTTAAAATTTGGGGCCCACATTTAACCACTAGGAGTTCTGAATTAATTCTATTAATTCCTTGATTTTACTAATTGGATGAACTGTAAAGTATGTTCATTATGAAAAATCACTTACTTAGATATTTCTACAAAATGGATACTTGAACCATCTGCTTTTCCAAAGACCAATTCAAGAAGACTATCCTAGATTTTCTGAATTAGAATCTCATAGAATAGAGGTTATGAGTTTTGGGATATAACCAGCTTTCCAGGTAATTCTTAATCATACAAAAGATTAAAAACTGATGTAGCAAACTGATTCCCAAACATCCCTGCTTATTAAAATGATCTGGACATTTTTTTAAAAATCTGGATGACCAAGTTATACTACACACTGATTAAAGTAGAATGTTGGGGAATGGAAACCTGCCATTATTTTTAGAGCTTTCCAGGTGATTTCAAATTGCAGCAAATTTTGGAAATCACTGGCAAAAAGACTCCAGCAAAATAAAAAACCAATTCATATTATGTAAATTGATAATGATAAAGCTATTGATTTGAAACATATAAGCTATTACTTGATTATAAAATTGCAATTTCATACAGATCAATTAAAAATAGTGTATTATCCATGGATATTTTTGTAGAACAATATACTTGCTTTTCACTAAATATTTCTACAGAGATTATATTTTTGTTCTGGAGAATGCAGACAATGGCAACGTTTATAAGCGGAAGAATACTAGGTTTTAATACAGTTTTTAAGCATAGTTTTTCTTTTTTCTTTTTCTTTTTTGAAGTCTTGAAGTTTTATAGAGCAGAGTTTAAAACCATTACATCACCTTTTTAATATACAGATAAAAACATAGCACTACAAGTTTGTATTTATTATTTTTTTCAGAGCTTGAATTTATTTTATTGAAGTTAAATTAACTGCTCTGATTAGTTGGGACATTTTGAACACTTTGTCTTGTGATTTGAAAAACACATTCCAAGGTTGAATTCATGGCAAATAAACTAATTGAATCCAGAGAAACTGAAAATGATGAGGAGAATTGGTTTAGCCAAATGTTACATAAATTTGCCCCTCAGCATCCTTTTGCTAATAAATCTAGAGTTTGCACTTCTGCTACAAACCTGCCCTGAATGAGTTAGCATAATGAAGATGCTTTCATCTTAAGCTGCAATGTTCCTCTGCTGGAGAATCCTTTTAACTCTCTGGTAGGCTGGAGCAGATCTAATTTTTTCCTAAGGAACAAATGGCTGCAACTGTTGTGTGGAAGACATTGGTGGGGCAAAGATGAAACAACGGAAAACTGAAAATAGTATAAAACCCTGAGCATAAGTTAGGTGTATGCATTTTTAAATTTTAAAATAATTTAAAAAATAAACTCTAATACCTAAGTATAAATGCACATATGTTAACAGAGGTGAAAGGAGGTACCTATAGAAACCTAGAATAAACTTAGTCTAATGTAGTATTTTTGCCTCAACATAGTCATTTTTGCTTAGACTCTACCCCTGACAAGCTTTGAATCTAGCACAGGTTAGACATAGATAGATAAATTTCCAATAGGTAGGCTTTAGGAAGCCTTCAGACATTTCACTGCAGGCCGAGCTGGCAGCATACTCCACTCTCTCGGCAAATCTCCATCAGATGTAAGACCAGGACAGTCCAATAGCCTAGCCTTTTAATTCATGGTTTAGCATAATAATCTCTAGGAAACTTTTCAGGTTCCTTGTCAAAAAAGAAGACTGAAGATAACCCCATGGATGGTTGAAACCCTAGAAATGATAATAAGACCACCTTTTGGTCAAGGAGTTTGTGGATTATAAATGTCTGACAAGTTTCTTGCAGGAAAATCCCTTCCCCTTGTCTCCTCCTATCCAGCCCACCACCCAATGGTAACCTCAAGATCTAAGACTCATGTGGCTACAATCAATATCAAAGACCCGCAGCCCTGGACATTCCTCTAGGCCTAAACCCCTCATCCCAAAGGTCCATAAATATACCCAGTTCTTGACTTTTTGATGCCATTCTTGCCTCTGAGTGTGGCCCCCTTTCCCATCTGTGAAAGGTGAATAATAAACTTTACTTCTTTCTACTTTCTTCCTTTTTACAACCTTGCATTATTCCCATAGTATGGGGACCGTCACTGGCCCACCTCACCTCAGTTTACCCTTTCAAGAAGAAATGGCAAAATGACTTAATTTGTCTACATGGCCCAAAGCCCTAACTGGGCACTGATTACATTTTAAGTTTCTTCTGTATAAACTTTTAGATACAGAAGTACAAGCAAAAGAAAAAAGAGGATTTAACTATTTAATGATTTAAGTACACAATTATTTGTTTTACTTTTCTCCTCATTCAGTAATTTTGAAAAAAATCTGATCTAGTCTCCTGTTTTTGTTATTTTATGTAGTTTATGTTTTAAATTTTTTTTTTTTTTTTGAGTTGGAGTCTCACTCTGTCACCCAGACTGGAGTGCAGTGGCCGCTCCTCGTCACCGAAGCCTCGAGCTGCTGGGCTCCGGCAATCCTTCCACCTCAGCCTTCCGAGTAGCCGGAATTACAGGCATGCGCCACCACGCCCGGCTGATTTTTTGATTTATTGTAGAGATGAGGTCTCGCTGCCCAGGCGGGCCTCGAACCCGTGGGCTCAGGCAATCCACTCACCTCAGCCTCCCAAAGGCGCGGGATTACAGGCTGAGCCACCGAGCCCGGCCGTTTCAAATATTTTGGAATCTTGTCTACTCAAAATTACATTTTGTACTGGTAACTTCCATTTGTACTTGAAGATGGTGTTTGCTATTTATAGGGAAATCTTTTTACGCAATCATTTGAGATAAGCAGTATGCACAGAAGCATTTCCTAATTTAGTCTAATATGTTTTCTTTAAAAAGATTTTAAGGAGTTCTTTAATTAGTGGAATGATATATGAAATGTATTATTTTTTAAGTATTGCTCCTCATCAGAGACTTTCATCATCTTGTAGTGGGATACTTTTTAGCTCTCATTTTAATTATTATTTTTTGACTTGTAAATTTTTTATTTTAAAGATGCAGCGTATAATTCATGATTAGGTATACAAATGTTCATTATGTAGGTATTCTTGTTGATGAGGTGTGCTCTCTCTCCACCAGCAGTTTCCCTCAACTGCCAATCCCGTCCCTGCTCCCCTGGCAGTTTCCCACTACTGCCAATCCCTTTTTTATAGTATTATGATAATTGTTCAAGGTCTGCTTATGAGTAAGAACATATGGTACTCTGTTCTTTGTTTCTATGATAGATCACTGAGTATGATAGACTCTAAATCTATCCAAGTTGCTGCAAAGTCGATATGTTTGTCCTTCTTTATAACTGTATAATATTCCATCATGTATATGTACCACACTTTTTTTTTAATCCAGCCCAGCTTCAATGGATAGCATGGTTAGTTCCATGTTTTTGCTATTGTAAATAGAGCTGCAACAAACATGCAAGTGCAAGCATCTTTTTTGTAGAATGATTTGAATTCCTCCAGGTATTTTCCTGATAGGGGGATTGCTGGGTCATGTGAAAGCTCAATTTCTAGTTCTTTCAGAAATCACCACATTGTCTTCCAAAGAGGTTGCACTAGTTTGCATTCCCATCAGCAGTGTAGAAGCATTCCTTTTTCTCTACATCCTTGCCAACATCTGTTTTTTAAAATTAATGATGGCCATTCTTACTGGGTTAGGTGGTATCTCAATGTGGTTTTGATTTTCATTTCTCTGATGATTAGTGAGGCTGAGCAGAAATCCAAGAAGGCACAAACAAATGGAAAAATATTCCATACTCATGGATGGGAAGAATCAACATTGTTAAGACATCCATCCTACCAAAGGTAATCTACAGATACAATGCAACACCCATTAAGTTACCAACATCATTCTTCTCAGATCTGGAAATGACAATACAGAAATTCATATGGAAATATAAGCGACCACGAATAGTCAAAACAATCCTCACCAAAAGAAACAAAGCAGGAGATATCACACTTCCAGACTTCAGACTTTACTATAAGGCTACAGTAATCAAAACAGCCTTGTATTGGTAACAAGAACAGGCATACGGACCGATGGAACTAGATAGAGATTGGAAGCAAAGCCTCAATTTCTCAACCAACTCATCTTTGACAAAGCCTCCAACAACAACCGTTGGGGAGAGGAGAACCTATTCAGTAAATGGTGCTGGGAACACTGGCTGATCACATGCAGAAGATTGAAAAAGGACCCCTATCTATCACCATACACAAAAATTAACTCTAAATGGTCCAAAGACCTAAACATAAAACCTCAAACTATAAGAATTTAAGAAAAATGCAGGAGACACCCTTATGGAAATTGGAACTGGCAACCATTTCTGATCAAAATCCCAAGTGTCCATGCCATAAGAGATAAGGTAGAAAAGTGGGACCTCATCAAACTAACAAACTTCTACAGAGCAAAAGAAAACATCAAGGGAGTGAGGAGTCAGCCCACAGAATGGGAAAAAAATATTTGCCAACTTTATATCTGACAAAGGCCTAACATCTAGGATCTAAAAGGAATTCTAACATGCCAAAAGAAGGTAAACAAACAGACCCATTAAAAAGTGGGCAAAAGACATGAATAGACACTACTCAAAAGAAGATATACAGGCTACCAACAGACACATGATAATGTTCTCATTTTAGGTGAGATTTTGTATAGGTGCATCAGGAAAGTTGCAAAATTCAGCATTTCTTTCTTTCTTTTTTTTGAGTCATTTTCACTCTTTTGCCCAGGCTGGAGGGCAGTGTCACAATCACTGCTCACCACAGTGTCAACCTGCTGAGCTCAGGTGATCCTTCTGCCTCAGCCTCCTGAATAGCTGGGTATTACAGGTGCAAGCCACCATACCCAACTAATTTTTTAAAAAAAGTTTATTATAAAGACGAGGTCTCTCTATGTTGTCCAGGCTGGTCTCAGAGTAATCCTCCTGCCTCAGTCTTTCAACATCTGGGATTTCAGGCATGAGCCACTGCGCTTGGCCTGGGTTTTGAACAAATATTTATTTGACTTGAATGGTCATGTTTTCCCACTCTGAAAGATAAAATTTTATGAAATGAGTGTGGGAAGACTCCAAACATAAATGGAATATTGTGGAATTCTTTTGTGAGATTACAAAATAGAAAGCTAAATTGAGCAATGTTTTTTTTTTAATGAAAAATACCCACATAGACTGAAAAGATTTAAATGTTTACTCTAAATTTTTGATTGATAATAAGTAACTATGTGTGTATGTGTACTTGCATGCAGATGGGTGGTAATACAGTGCAAAATGTTTAACTTGACTCATATATTTGATCTGTACAGCAGCTGATCTGTTATAGTCAATCAGAAAAGAGCCCTAAATTATATAACTCATCAAAATATACCATTCTGAAGAGGTGTCTTTAACTTTTTATTGCTAACCTGATAGGAAATTTAAGGGCAGAAAGAGGAAATGGTATCTTTATCTGAGTTATAGAACTAATTTACCTTTGTTTTGCCAAAAATCACAAAAGATAGCACCTGGATAAAATAAAACTAGCTGTGAGGTTTTATCTGGCTAAAAGGAGAAGCATCTGTAGAAGCAGGCAAATGCTAGTCTGGTTCCTTCATTGGCAACACATGACTTTTCTGTATCACCTAGCTTGTGGATGTCAAACAATTCTAAATTCTTTTTGGTTCCTGGAATCAGCTATTACAGCAAATATATTTACATAGGTCAAGTAAGAAACTTTGATAGCCAGAAGTAACCTTTCTCAGATGATACAAGTCACCTCAAGTATTTTCTAAAAATTACTCCACCAGTGCTTAAGAAGGTAGTTTTGTCTGTGTTATAAAGATATACCTACGCATTTCTAAAGCTGAAGCTATCAGTATTCTATCCAACTTACTACCATCAATATCTCAAGAAAAAGAGTTTCACAGATTTGTAAGCAGATTTTTAAAAGGTCACTAATGTGGTTTTGAAATGATCTGTATACAGGAATTGAGTAGTTCTGTTTATAGTATTTATTTCCCTTACACTAATAGGATATCTCCATATGGATAAAGACTGAAAAAGAAGGCACTTCCTCTACTGATGTGGGGAAACACAACTTAGCCATCTTTTGTTCATCCATCCATTTACTCATAAATTAGTTATCTCACTTAGGTAATATTTTCATAGTATCTACCACATTCTAATACTCTGCTAGTGCCTAGTATATATTTGATATATGGTGATCATATGCGGTGGCTAGCATAATATATATCTGAATAAGACCCATGATCTAATTCAATTTACATCAATATGGAGAAATTGACCGCATATATAAAAAGCATAAACAAAATAATTCCTGATCATGATTGCCACAAAGAAGTTAACGAGAAAGATTATTTTGTGGAAGATGATCCTTGAAGGGTTTTCCGAAATGTGACATTTGTGCTGAGATCTGCACTATTTAAAAACTTCTTCAGTTCATGAGACCTAAGATTAAAGTCCTTAAAGTGAGAAAGGGCTTGAAGTCTTTATGAAGACTTAGTGAACGTGGAACATGGTGGAAGAAAGAGAGAGATGAAGGCTCTGTTATCAGATGAGGTTGGAAAGAAGGTCAGAGACCATAATGATAGGCATTGTAGACTAGATTAAGGTATTTAGGTTTTATTCTGAGAGCACTGAAGTTTTTTTTTTAGCAGGGAATTAAAATTATTTGATTAATGTAATTTGAATGTTATCATGATTGCTTGGTGGAAAATTAACTCTTTGGATCATGAGTCAACCAGGCAAAAATATTAGGAAGTTGTTTCAATAATTATCTAGAGATACAAAGATTGCAGTGGAGACTGAGAGAAAAATATGGATTTGAGATCTATTTGATGAAAAATTGGACGAACAGGATCTTAGCAACAATGAAGAATAAAGAATTCCTTAAATGTATTTTTCCGGAACTGGGTAAAGATTTATGCACAATACGGAATTTCACACAATAAAGACTAGGAAAGAACATTTTTAGATATTTAAGGAGTGCAGAGCAAGAGTTCCAGTGATATAGTATTTTTAAGTTAAAATGTCATTTCAAAAAGGGGTTTGGAGCTTCGAGGGAAGTTCATTAGAGGGCTCACAAATGAGCTCAAAGTTCACACAGAATTGAAGGAGTGAGGTAAATGGTGCTGGAAAGCAGTGGCTAAAGATGTAGGAGAAGCAGAAAGCATAGTGCTAGAAAATTTCAGGGAGAAGAGTGTTATAAGATGGATGGAGTGATCAACTATGTCAAATGCTCTGCAAGTTCAAGATTAAAGATGAAAGTCAGTGTGCTATAAACACAATTTGTCAATGTTATATTTAAAAGGCCTCATTCCACTCTACTTCATAAAAAGCCAGAGTTCTACTCATTCATTCAATATTTGC
The DNA here is from genome assembly GCF_000164805.1 of Carlito syrichta. Classification (NCBI taxonomy): domain Eukaryota; kingdom Metazoa; phylum Chordata; class Mammalia; order Primates; family Tarsiidae; genus Carlito; species Carlito syrichta. The sequence goes on from NW_007248078.1 coordinate 1,187,035, forward strand.
CTAATTATAAAATAAGTCATCTCAATAGATATAATAACAAAATGTATGAGCTAGAAATTCTGGAATAAAAAATCATTAAAATCTTCATTAGAAAGTAGTATTAAAATATCTTCTTTGTGTCTAATAATTATGTATTATACATAATTACCTTGTATACATATGTATTCATAATTACATATACATATGTATACTTATTTGCCTTGTTTAAAAAAAAAAAACATGCCAGATGTGGTGTCTCACCTTTGTTATCCCAGTACTTTGGGAGGACAAGGCAGGAGAATTGCTTAAGTCTGGAGTTCAAGACCAGTTTGAATGACATAATGAGACCATGACTCTTAAAATAAATAAAAGAAAATTTTTAAAAGAAGCCAAAAAAGTAACCAAGTTTTAAAGTATAAAAAAAAAAAAAATCAAATTCTTATATAACATTCTAATTGTTTTTTTTTTCATGGCCACCCCAGTGTCGGCCTGCTGGGTTCCAGCCATCCTTCCGCCTCAGCCTTCCAAGTAGCCAGAACTACAGGAGTAATATTCTAATTTATTTGTCAAGTAATTTTAGTACACACATCATAGGTAAGAAAAGTCACAGGTTACTTCCTTTTTTCTTGCAACACAGAGCAAAATAGAAACAAAAAATGTATCATTTCCAAGCATAGTTTCCATGTGAGAGAATAAAAAACCAAGTGGTTTGAAGTTAGGAAATAAAAAGGGAAAAGATAAAGTCTCCTTTAAGAAAAGTTTAGTTCTAAGGAAATTAACCCAATTTTGAAGAGAAGCAAATTTTAATTATAATTATAGTATATATATTTGATTATTCTGTGGATTTTAATAATTTGTGAATGTAGTAATAGAATTCCAGGGAATCTATTGAAAAACCCAGCATTTTTCAAAGATGTCCATTGAAACCCCGCTTTGGCAAGTATTATATAACCATGGCAAGAACATGAATTGAACCGTAGATCTGCTACATATTTAATTTAAAGTAAAACTTATGCCTGGTAAAGAATAGAAGCTGCAACTTCTAGTTCTATATAGTGCTATACATAATTTATAGCAATCTTAAAACAGTTGCAATACTTGAAATTAAATAGGAAATAAAGTTATTTCCTGAAGGTAGTGGAGGCTGATGTTAGAAGTGTATTTACACATAAGTACACAAAGAGTTTGAACTACTATTGTGCACATTACTCAACGGCTGTGTCCTCATTACAAATCCCTCACCACATTTCCTCACATACTACTTGAACCTCTTGAGCATGATGCTTCCAGCATTAGTTATGTTACTCTTATAAGAATATAATTTATATGGCAAATATAACTAGCTACCATGGAAACAGACCACCAAGTGCCTTGAATCCTTTTTAGTGTGGCTGAGCGAGGTAGTAGATCTTCCAGAAATGTTGTCAAATATCATATCACCAAATAACATTCTTAGTCAATAAAGAACACATTGATTTCCTTAGTAATGTTTACAGGTTCAATCACTCATTTGACAAATAAGGAAAGTATCTTTGATACACCAGGTATCCATTTAGACGCTGGAGAATGGTTAGAGAGCAAAACAGACAGGCAGCCTCACCTTCATGGAATTTATAAAAATTATACACATTCATTAAAGAAAACAAAATGTTGAATAAAAATAAAATCAGGAAGAAAATAAGCTGAAAGCAACTTCTGTCAGTGTCTGAGTAATCTCCCCATGACCACCTAATACAGTCTAACATGCTAAGTCCCCTACTTATGAACCTTCAAGTTGCAAACTTTCAAAGATGTGAACATTTGTTCACATGTCCAACCAAGTAAGTTAGTTCACATGTCTGATGTACACTGTCATGTGCATGCATCCTCTACAAGTGGTTGTGTCTTTGTGTACTTTAATGTATAATGTTGATTAGAGTACAACAGTACCATGTCTTTATTTCTAGCCCATGATGCTGGAAGCAAATGTAAAAGTAGTGGTGATGTAGCTGGTACTACTAAGAAGTGCCAAGTGATAACAACAGAAACAAAAATGAAAACAATTGAAAGTGTGCAGCAAGGTGAGAAAATGATAGATGTCGCTCATTCTTATAAAATGAATTTTTCGACCATCAGCCCAATTCTAAAGATGAAGGACAGGATCATGAAACATGTGACATCTGCTGTTGGACTTAAGATCAAATGGACTTACAAGCTTGTTAGTATGTAGGAGACTTACTGTACTTACAGTATATCTATTTCATGGTCTAATATTATACATACTAAAAGACATTTTCACTTAAGGTCATACAAGAAAGCAAATCTTTATCTTGTAAGTGAACTCACGTAGTACATAATAAATTGACTGTGTGCCTGGACATATGCTCAAAGAAACAATGAGGAGACCAACTACTTGATTCTATGTCTTTATGTATGTAGTTTGCAGGCTAAAAGGAAAAACTGACATTCATTTCACACACACGCACACACACACACACACACACACACACACACACACACACACGGTGGTTAGTTTTATGTAGAAATATACATAATGCCTAGAAAAGGAGTGTTTAGATAAATACCTTGAAGTTTTGAGATCAACTCAATTCACCCTTGCATCCAGAGTTGACCCCTATCATGATCCAAAATATGTGTCCCTGAAGCCCTCTTCTCCAATAATCTGGTCTTTATATTGCTTTGTGTATCATTTTCGCTCATGCAAATCCACATTGCTTTTATCCTTCCAAGATATCTCTTTCCTCTGGAATTTTGCACTGTTCTAGAAAACAAAAACAAAAACAAAATCCAGTTAAATTCTCAACTCCTTCTAAAGTTTTCTTCCCTTCCTAGCATTCAATGTAACTCTACTTTCTGTTAAGGCTTCTTATTGGGGGCTGCTTGAGCTGGCATGGTGGATGGGATGCCACCAATCATAATGATGCATTTAGATCTTGCAGATTCTATTAAGTACACACACACACACACACACACACACACACACACACACACACACACACACATCTAGGCCGTATCATATTATCTTAGTTTCTCTTTGAATTCACTGAAGACCTTAGCTGCATTATGTTTTTCTCCATCCTCTGCAGGTTTTACTTTTCAGAGAGCTGTGTATGACCTAATCTTTAAACTCTCAAGTCTTTTAATTCCTCATCTTTAATTATCTTCAGATATTTTTAACCTTATAGAAACTTGTCATCAATCTGTAGCCTAAGATCGCTTCTCTTAGTGAGTTTGTACCGCCATCATCCACCCTGTTTTCTAAGCCAACAACTGATGTGATCACCTTTGACTCTTTTGTGCCTTTCAGCTTCTCTCATTAAATAATCCGGCTTCTAAATGTCTTTTGAAACTGATTTTTTTTTAATCACTATCTCTACCCAAGACCATTCCACCATTATCACTGGCTTGGCAATTCTACTAACAATACTCAGGAGAGGAAGGCAAGTATTCAGAAAAGTTTTCAATTTTTCCACTGTACTAAAAAATATTGTTTTAGAAAATCTTCCACTGTTCTATAATTGTCTTAGGGGATGATATCACTGTCTTTTATCTTTCAGTACAGTACTATATATAAATGATAATAATTACTTTATCTGAAGTTCACCAGGGATATGAAAAATAAAATATAAGGAAAATACAAAGCAGTGAATGCTCCCGAAGTATTTTCTAAGCATTGTTTTACTACATAGCTTAATTGTAGATCAGCCTATTAAACATTTAGCATTTGTGTTCTCCTTTAGTTTAGCAGTAAATGACAGCAAAATTGTAAAGAGAGTTTTATGCTTGGGAGAGGCATATCGTTTGCTGTTTTTCAGCAAATTCATATCTGCTTGAACCACAACTTGATCTATAAAGTTCACTTAATCCCAAAACTCAATTTTCTGTCATCAAGAATGCAAAAATATGGTATCTGTATCAAATAATTCCAAGTATTCAGATCAGAGTCAACTAGAAAATTTATGGACAGAAAATTACTGTCATTTTTTTTGCTAAATGTTAAGTCTATCACTACACAAAATTCAAAATTTTGATATGAGAGGGTTACAAGTTAGGAGATGGACATTTCTGCATTCCTCATAATACTGTGAAAAGCTCAGCGTTAATTGCTCAGCATGTGGCTGTTTCTCTGTTGGCACAGAGAGCAACGCACCATTTTCTAGGCTATATTTCTGCTTGAGGAAGAGTGATAGTAATTGCTTTTCTATCTCAGTGATATTACACAGCACCAAAAATGTCATCAGGTATAGATATTTTGCCAATAACTCATTCTTTTTTCTCTCCAAGCACAAAATTTGTTATTAAATTTGCTGTATTGGTTTTGCAAACTTCTTGGCATAATGAGACTTGCTTGTATTTCTAAGAGAAGTGATGCTTCTGTGTTTTTGAGGTTTTTTTCAATTAAAGAACAAAATCCATCAATTTTGTATCGAAAGGCATTATTTTGTCCTTGTGCTTCTTGGGATAAAAGCTCAATTGATGTATCAGAGATGATTGTAGTTTGTTAAAAATGCAAACCCTTTGTTGGCTTCATACTAAGTTCCATAACAGAAAATGCACTATGTCCTGGAGGCAAGTGGATACACCCAATAAGAAAATTTAATTTACAGATATTTGTCATTCTTACCTACTCTTAATTTTCTTTTCTTTTTAAAAAAATCATTTGTTCAAAACAATTGACTTGCCCTAAAATACTGTATATTATCACTAACCCCAAGGTAAGCCTCAGAAAAGTCAAAATTATTGCCCAAGGTCATGGGCCCAGGAAGTGATGAAGAATGGATTGAAACCCATTTTTCTTAGTACCATATTATTTGTTTTCACTTTTGCTTTTCAGCATTCTAATGGTTAAAGAGTGTCTTTATATCCATCATAAAAACTGCACCAATATTAAATTTATGATATTACCAAAAAAGAGAATTTGTTTCAGTAAAAAAGAATTTCTTTTCAGTAGATAAAATCAGTCACCAAAAAATTTAAGGTGAAATAATGTCCTCCCTAAGATATAAGAAAATAATGCTCAGAAGAAATTTTTGTCACATACAATAGTTTCTTTTGTATTAAATTAAATTTATTATTATGATTTAAGTGTAATATTTTTTCATTGTCTTGTGGTTGCTCCAGGATTATAATATGCATCTTCAACATATCACAGTCTACTTAGAGTTAAAATTGTGCTATCTGAATAAATGCAAAATATATCTTTGCTAAAAAAATCGTTTACCTCCTTCTGCCTTTATGCTATATTTATGTTATACATATACACATTAGAAATATAATAATGCATTAATATAAATTTTATTTAAGCAGTCATATACATTCTAAAGAAATAAAAAGAAAGGTACATACAATAGTTTGTTAAATAAATTTGTTATCCAGTAAAGGGCTGGAGAAATGAATTGTAACTGATGTTGGGGGGATTGATGTGAGCTCACACTCCTTGTTACTTAAGTGACTCACAGAACCATGTACTGCAACTCACTCCTGGAAAAGATAATACCCCAGAATGAGGATTTGGTTAGTCTTACAGTTGGCAGCTTGCATCCAGAGTCTGAACAAAAAGTTGGACAATTCCCAAGGTAAAGATTCCAGTAGTTGCTGTGTTCTTAATACCCAATTAAAGCAGGCGTATAGTATTTTCCTAGAGTATTTTATCCAACCATCATATCTTGACTGCCTCTAATTTCAACAATGAACATATCATTCTGACTTCAATTATGCAGATTAGCCATCTACTAATTTTACTAATGAAGATTCATTTCTGATATTCATCACGTTAATCAACAAAGTCTCAGGTTGACAGCTCAGACCCTTGTAATATGTTTAACTATAACATTGTATTATCATGCTTAAATATTTTAAATTGATTGCATAAAGCATAACAACTATATTTGTCTGTTTAAAAAATAAAATTTGCAGGATAAATAATGAGAGAAGTAGGTCTTTTTCTGTCTCTTCTTTTGCATGCGTCATTCTTATTGTGTTTGTTGTTTTTTACTTTTTTCTTTCCCCAGCCTTGAGTCGGGGGGGGGGGGCACATATACAGCCTCTGCTTTTAGCCACAAGTCAAATATATGGAGTGTGCTAAACCCTCCTCATTATCCACTCCTAGGCTACAATCTTCTCACTCTCAGATCACAATTAAAAATTAACTTGATGTGTAGTTTAATTTGGAATGCCAAGTAAACATTTACCTAGTAAACTCTATAGGACTGAAGTAGATATCTTTCTTTAATTTTATGTTTTATAATGAAGGGAGTTAAATGCAATAATCTGCATTCCACTAGTAGTATAATATATAAGCATGTATGAAAATTTATTTGTATTACTTTTCCTGTTCCCTGTTTCTATTGTTTGTTCTCCCCATTCATAAAGTAACTGGAATAAGGACAAATATTTTTTCTATATGTGATATTTCAAGAATTAAACTAAATTTTTAATAATAGGCAAGAGGTAAAGTAATTATTTTATATATTTCTATGTGTCTAGAATGTATATCATGTAGACTGGAACCTGTTTTTTAAAAGATTACCCTGTGATAACAAAACTATTTTTAATGTATTTCGTGAATGAAGCATAATTTCAAACCATATTTACATAATCTTTGTTATCCTACTTTAGACAGAGCATCTTTTAGGCATAAGCTGGGGTAGTGGTTCTAAGGAAACTTAGTTCATTCAGATCTTCAATACAAGGCAGACTTACTCCTGGATAAAAAGGTCATTCAAAGTAGAAGAAAGATCCATGGATTTTAATATACAATATTTTAAGAGTTCAGATATTTTTAAAATTTCATATTTTATATAGCAACTAATTCTAAAAGAAATACGACTTTTTGAATTTTGGTGTAGTATCAAAGAATATCCTCAATTAACTAAAAAAACCTTAAATAATTTCTTGTTTGCCAACTGCATATCTGTTTAAGAATGAATTGTCTTTTTATATTTTAACAAAAATAACACGTTGCAGCATTTTGAATATATAATCATGTATGCACAATTAGCAGTTTTAATAAGTGGGATAATAAAGAGATGATTCAAAATCAAACAGTATGAATCTTTCAATTTTTGTTTAATAAAAATATTATTTGTTTTATCATGTCAACATGTAAAAGATCCTGTGATCAAAATGATTTGGAACCATTGAGCTCGAAAATTGTTGTCAGTTGAAAATTTGTAACAGATACAGGATAGCTCTGTAGATTTTCATTGCAGAAAATGACCATCTCCAAAATTGCTCAATTTTCCCTATTAAAAAATATCAGTTTAGAACTGAGTATCACATGTTCTCACTCATAAAGACCTTGAACAATTATCATAATGCAATAAGAAAATGATTGGCAGTAGTGGGAAACTGTCCATGGGGTGGGGGTGCTCCTGATCAAAAATGGTATCTGCATAACGAACATTCGGATACCCAACCATGAATTGTACTCCACATCTTTAAAATAAAAAATTTAAAATAAAAATAAATAAATAAATAAAATATCAGTTTAACTTTTAGAATGATATATACAAAGCAAAACTCTCAGAAATGACTGTATTAGCAAATAAGTACTAGTTTAATACACACCAAACTAGTGTAAAACATACATGTTGTAGCCGGGCGCAGTGACTGAAGCCTGTAATCCCAGCACTTTGGGAGGCCAAGGTGAGAGGATTGCCTGAGCCCAGGGGTTCAAGACTTGTCTAGGCAACTTAGTGAGAACCCTCTACAATAAATCACAAAAACATTAGCAGGGTGTGGTAGTGTACACCTGTGGTTCCGGTTACTTGGAAGGCTGAGGCGGAAGGACCCCCTGAGCCCAGTAGGTTGATGCCGGGGTGGCGGTGAGTGTGCCACTGCACTCCAAGCCTGAGTGGTACAGTGAGACTCTAACTCAAAAAAAAACCCAAACAAAACAAACAAAACAAAACAAAAAAACAAGTTGTGATGTCAGCAAGATGTATGATTTGTGTTCATATAACAGAATAACAGAGAATGGGTAATTTATAGTAAACAAAAATTTGTTTTCTGACAATCCTGGAAGATGAGAAGTTTAAGATTAAGATGCTGGCATCTGGTATGACCTTCTTGCTCTTCCACATTGTGGGAAGTAGGACAAAATGGAGAGCTGACTCCTGAAAGCCTTTTTGTTAAGGCATTAAACCCACCCATGAGGGTGGACCCCTTGTGGTCTAATTATCTCTCAAAGGTCCCACCTATTACTACTGTTACAATGATAAATAAATTTCAATGTGAGTTTTGGAAGAACAAGCATTCAAATCATAGCAATGCTCCCTAATATTTAGAACATGGACTATACTGCAGGAGTTTGAAAGAAGGAGTTAAAGATAGGAAAACTGATATTACCTTTTTGGGGTTTAAAAAATAACTTAAAACTTAACCTATTAGCACATTTTAAGGGTTCAGTACAGTATTGTTAACTGTATGGTCATCGTTGTCAATAAAATCTCTAGAACCTTTTCATCTTGCATGACTGAAACTTTATCGCCATTAGACAACACTCTATTTCTTCCTCCTCTCAGATGCTGGCAGCTACAATTCTATTTTCTGCTTCTCTGAGTTTGATTGCTTTAGTACCTATAATCAATGGAATCAAGCACTATGTGTCTTTCTGCCTTGTTTCATTTAGCATATCTTCAAATTTTGTCCATGTTATAGTGTATAGCAAGATTATTTTTTAAGCTTGATAATATTCTATCATATATGTCACATTTTCTTTATTGATTCCGACACTGATTATTGAGGATTTTTATTATGAGTACCTTTGAAAGAGTTTGAGAAGAATTGATATTAGTTCTTTAAATGCTTATTAGAATGTATTGTTGAAGTCATCTGGTCCTGGGCTTTTTTCTTTTTGGAAGATTTTTGATTGTTGATTAAACCTATTTTCTAATTATAGATCTAGTTAAGTTATCTACTTCTTTATGAATCATTCTTGGAACATTGACATTTCCTCATTTATTCTAGGAAGAAATTTGTTGGTGTATAACCGTTCATAGTAGTCTCTTATAATCTATTTAATATATGTGGCATCAGTTGTAATGTCTCCTTGTTCATTTCTGATTTTCTTTGAGTTTTTCCTTTTTGTTCTTAGTCTGGTTAAGGTTTTGCCAATTTTTTTGACCTTTTAAAAAAATCAACTCTTAATTTCACTGATATGTTGCTATTATCATCTAACCTCTATTTTGTTTGTGTTTGTGTTGATCTTCATTATTTTTTCTCTTCTGGTTAAATTTTGATCTAGTTTGTTCTTTTTTTTTAATTTCCTGAGGTATAAATATAGGTTGTTGGTTTGAAATTTTTCTTCTTTATTAAGCTAGGCATTTGCCACTACAAACTTTCCTCTTAGTACTGATGTGCTGCATCCCATAAGGTTGGTATGCTGTGTTTTCAGTTTCTCTTGCCTCTAGACAGTTTATATTTTGTAAGTCTAAAATATTTTTTAAAAAATTGAAAATAAGTTGAGTATATAAAATATATTTATGAGATATATTGTCATAGTATCATTTGAAGAAAATGTATTATTGTTTGTATTCTGACAAATTCTTTAGTTTATTACCCTTTCTGGCATTCAGTTTTAGGAAACTTCTATTCTACTTTTCTAACCATCAAAAGAATGCTCTTTCACATCTATCCCTTTTAAATTAAATTATATTTTATTATAGAGATGTGGGGTGCAAGTAAAGATTAGCTACACAAGTAGGCTGCATGAAGGTGAAGTTTGGGCTTCCAACTGGCCCTCACATCCCTTGTTTTGGACCAGCTACTTTGTGTTTTTACATTACTCCCCTTCTCTCTTCCCCTAGCAGTACTCAGCCTGCAGATCCTTCCCTTATGTTAATATGACTATTGTTCAGGTCCCACGTATGAATGAGAACATGCAGTGTTCAGTTCTTTGTTTCTGGGATAGATAGCTGAGAATAATGGTCTCCATCCAATTTGCTGTGAAGTCTATGATTTTGTTCTTCTTTATGGCTGCGTAATACTTCATAATGTATATATGCCACATTTTCTTTATGCAGTGCGTTTTGATGGGCAGTAGGGTTGGTTCCATGTGTTTGCTATTGTGAATAATGTAGCAATAAACATGCATGTGCAGGTGTCTTTTTTCAAGAACCATTTATCTTCCTCTGGGTATATTCCCAGTAAAGGAATTGCTGGATCATATGGAAGGTCGATTTTTAGTTCTTTTAGAAATCAACACAGTGCTTTCTATAGAGGTTGAACTAACTTGCACTCCCACCAACAGTGTAGAAGAGTTCCCTTTTCTCTGCACTTGCACCAGCATCTGTTGTCTTTTTCTTTATTAATGATGACAATCCTTACTTGAGTTAGGTGGCATCTCATTGTAGTTTTGATTTGCATTTCTCTGATGATTTGTTAGACTGAGCATATTTTTTTCATGAATCTGCTGGCTGCCTATATGTCTTTTTTGAAAAGCATTTATTCTTGTTCTTTGCCCGCTTTTTAATGGGGCAGTTTGTTTGTTTGCTTGTTTTCACTTTGAGTTCCTTTTAGATGCTGAATATAGGCCATTGTCAGATACATAATTTACAAATATTTTTCCCATTCTATGGGTTGTCTCCCCACTCTATTGACAGGTTGTTTTGTTTTTTGTTTTTTGTTTTTTTACTGTGCAAAAGCTTTTCAGTTTGATGAGGTCCCATTTGTCTATCTTAGCTTTTATGGCATTCACTATCAAGGACTTGATCAAGAATTTGTTTCCTACTCCAATGTGTATAAGTGTGTTTCCTATGATTTCTTCTAGGATTCTTATATTTTGAGGTTTTACATTTAGATCTTTGATTTATTTTTAGTTGATTTTTGTTTGTAGTGATAGGTAGAGGTCCAGTTTCATTTTTCTACATATGGCCAGTCAGTTTTCCTAGTACTATTTGCTAAATATGGTCTCCTTTCCCCAGTGGTTATTATTGGTGGCTTTATCAAAGATGAGTTGATTGTAGGTGACTATCCAAGACATCGCTGCCAAACTGGGATCCAGGGAGATGGCCGAGACTGACCCTAAGAACTCATTTTGGTGGTGCATACACTCCTGCAACAGATGCAAGATAAATTTCAGACCATGTCTGACCAGATCATTGGAAGAATTGATGATATGAGTAGTCGCATCGATGATCTGAAGAAAAACATCGCGGACCTCATGACACAGGCTGGGGTGGAAGAACTAGAGGGTGAAAACAAGGTTCCTGCCACACAGAAGAGTTGAAGGTTGCTACTAATTTATACTGAAATCTGGAACATCATTTTTCCAAGCCAAGAGAAGACCGGATGACTTTTTGCAGCTAACTACTATGTGTAGACAGATTTTCTATTCTAAAGTGTAGCATTCTTTTCACATACAATACAGTTAATTTATAGAGTGATTGACCCCCAGTTTCTTGAACATGGTAGCTTCACATCCCGGACCTTGGTCAGTTGTACTATTAATTATTAAACACTAAAAGTTTGGCAGTTCCTGAAAAAAATTGTCAAATTTTTTAGTGTATTTTTGTGAAGTCATATTTTTTTCTTGCCATTCCTTTTGTAGTAGTTGCTGTTTGATAAAAGTTGCTGTGTGATTTTTTTTATTAGACGAATAGTAAATCCTTCTATTATAGTTAGAGGAGGGGAAGTAAGACCTCGTCTTTAAGACCTGTAGAGTTTAGGGTTCTTTAATACTCAGCAGAGAGTGACTTTGGAGCTAACACCAACAGAGTGCTGGCAATACTTTTCGCGTGGCTAAAAACACCCAAACATTGTTTATTCAGAAATATCTGTTGCCAAAACTCAGAATTGAACTTTGACATATGTCTGAGTTCCTGAGATCAGATGCTGAAGTCAATGAAAAGTAATCACTGCCACTTTCTTGTGTTAGAACTTTCACATACAGAAAATAAGAGAACAGCCTGATGTAACAAGGCGTTTGTTTGTTAGAGTTTTGCATGAGATTCTCATACTTCAGTAGGATCCTCCACTCATCTACAATGGTTACCATGAAAAGTCTGGCAGGATTTCAAAACTCAATTACTCCATCTTTTCTTCAAGCTACTGATTGACAGAGAGAAGGAAAAGAGACTGTTATGTCCATGCAGGTGGCTTGGCTGGAATGTGGTAAGGGACTTGTAGGCTTGTAGGCTCAGTTTTTTTTTTTTTGAGTTGGAGTCTCACTCTGTCACCCAGACTGGAGTGCAGTGGCCGCTCCCGGCCACCGCAGCCTCGACCTGCTGGGCTCTGGCGATCCTTCCGCCTCAGCCTTTCAAGTAGCTGGAACTATAGGCGTGCGCTACCACGCCCAGCTAATTTTTGATTTATTGTAGAGATGAGGTCTCACCAAGTTGCCCAGGCGGGTCTCGAATGCATGGGCTCAGGCAATCCACTCACCTCAGCCTCCCAAAGGCGCGGGATTATAGGCTGAGCCACCAAGCCCGGCTTAGGCTCAGGTTTTTAAGAAATATTATTTTACTTAAACTAAAAAAAAAAAATAAAAAAAAAAAAATGAGTGACTGAAAGACTAAGTTTTTCTTCTCAAATATCTGTCCTGTTCCATTGGTTAATGTGCATGTTATTGTGCCAATACCAGGCTGTGTTGATTACTGTAACCTTGTAGTAAAGTTTAAAGTCTGGAAGTGTGATAGCTTCCACTTTGTTCCTTTTGTTGAGGATTGTTTTGGCTATTCATGCTCTTTTTTGTTTCCATATGAATCTCTATATTGTTGTTACCAAGTCTGAGAAAAATGATGCTGGTAATTTGATGGGTATTGCACTAAATCTGTAGATTGCCTGGGTAAGATGGACATCTTGACAGTATTGATTTTCCTGCCCCATGATTGTGGAATGTTGTTTCATTTGTTTGTTTGTTTGAATGTTGTTTCATTTCTTTGATTTATTTGAGCAGAATTTTGTACTTCTTATTGTAAAGATCTTTTACTTCTTTGGTGAGGTGAGTGGTGAGGTAGTTCATTGTTTTTTGTGATTATTGTGAATGGGATTGTCTTTTTTATTTGGTTATCTGCCTGTTTTTTGCTGATGTACAGAAATGCAACTATCATTGCCCATTGATTTTGTACTCCAAGACTTTATCAAAGTCTATTATCAGTGCTAGGAGGCTTTTGACAAACTCCCTAGGGTGTTCAAGATAAAGAATTATATCGTCCACAAAGAGGGATAGCTTAACTTCCTCTTTTCCTATTTGGATACCCCTGATTTCCTTCCCGTGCCCAATTGCTCTGGCTAGGACTTCAAGCACTATGGTGACTAGAAGGGATGAGACTGGGCATCCTTCTCTCATTCCAGTTCTTAGGGGGAATGCTTCCAATTTCTGCCCATTGAACAAAATGTTGGCTATGGGTGTATCATAAGTGGCTTCTGTTGTTTTGAGGAATGTTTTCTATGTCTAGGTCTTCAACGGTTTTCAATCAAGAAAAGATGCTTGATTTTGTCAAATGCTTTTTCGGCATCTAATGATATAATCTGCTGATATGCTGAATTATGTTTATGGTCTTGAGAGTGTTGAACCAGACCTAAATTCCTGCAGTGATGCCCACCTGGTCATGGTGAGTGATCCTCGATAAGTGTTACGGATCCAATATGCTAGAATCTTGCTTAGAATTTTTGCATCTATGTTTCTCAAGGAAATTGGCCTGTAATTCTTTTTCCTTGTTGGGTCTTTTCCGGGTTTGGGTATTAGTATGATGTTGGCTTCATAAAATGAATCAGATAGCTTTCCATCTTTCTTGATTGCCCGGAATACTTTCAGTAAGGTTGTTATCAGCTCTTCCTTACATGCCTTGTAGAATCCAGCTGGGAAGCCATCTGGGGCTTTTTTTGGTGGGGAGATTTCTTATGACAGAGTCGATTTCCTGGATTGTTATTGGTCTACTTAGAGTTTTGATATCTTCTTGTGTCAACCTTGAGAGTGTGTGTTATGTCAGAAAGTTCTACATTTCCTTAAGATTTTTAAGTTTATTTTCATACAGGTTTTCATAGTAATCTCTGATAATCTTTTGAATTTCTACAGAGTCAGTTGTGAGTTCACCTTCTGCATTTCTTATTGTGTCTATCTAGACTTTTCTCCTTTTGTTTCTAATCTGATCAGGGATTGTCAATCTTATTTATCGTTTCAAAGAACCAGCTTTTGGTCTTGTTGATCCTTTCTATTATATTTTTGTCTTCTATATCCTGCAATTGTGATTTTATCTTGGTGATCTGGATTTTTCTGCTAAAGTTGGGATTTAGGTGACCTTTCTCTTCCAGCTTTCTTAGGCATGATGTTAGGATGTCTACTTGTGATCTTTCTATTTTATTGATGAATACATGTAATGCTATAGATTTTCCTCTTAACACAGATTTCATGGCATCCCAGAGAGTCTTATAAGATGTGTCTTTGTTTTCAGGAATTTTTAATTTCTGTCTTGATTTCAGTGTTGACCTAGAAGTCATTCAGCAGTGTGTTGTTTATTATTAATATCTTTGTGTATTGGGGGGAATCTTGTTGGTGGCAACATTTATTTTCATTGCAGTTTTATCTGGGAAGATGCGTGGTATTATTTTGATCTGTTAAAATTTGTTCATGCTTGATTTATGTCCAAGAATGTGCTCAATCTTGTGGTGTGTTTCATGTACTGACTAATAGAGTGTATACTATGCATCAAGTTGAAGTTCCAGATTTCTTTACTGGATTTTTGCTTCAATAATCTACCTAAAGCTGTTAGTGAGGTATTTAGGTCTCCAATTATGATTGTTTGAGAGTCAATGTTCTCTCTTAGTTTTTTAGAAGTGGCTTTAAAAAACATGGTGTCCTGTGTTGGGTGTATATATATTTGGGATGAATATTTCCAGTTTGTGGATTGAGACTTTTATTATCATGAAGTGTCTTTCTGCATCTTTTTAAACTTTTGATGGTTAAAGACTGCTTTGTTTGATTCAGAATAGCTACACTGCCCTCTTCAGATGTCTGATCACCTGAAAGATGGATTTCCAGCTTCCAACTTTGAGTTTGTGGGTGTCCTTTGCAGTTAGATGAATTTTCTGGGAGTAGCAGACTGTTGGATCATGCTTCTTTATCCAGCTTGCCAAGCTATGTCTTTTTAGTGATGCATTTAGACCATTCACGTTCACACCTATTATTGAAATGTGAGACTCTATGACTGTCATAGGGCTTTTAGGAGATTGCTTCATTTCCTTTTTACTTTTGTATTTGTGTGTGTATTTTCATTGTTGTGAATACACTGTGTGCTCTGTTAACTCTGTGCTTGCCTGTATTTTTGTGGTGGGTATGACTGTTCTTTTTTCCAATGCTCAACACCTTCTTAAGAGTCTTCTGAAGGGCTGGTCTAGAGGTGGCATATTTTCTTAGGGATTGGATGCCTGGGAATGATTTTAATTCCCCATCACTGATGAAGCTTAGCTCAGCAGGGTAGGAAATTCTTGGCTGGAATTGCTTATCTTTAAGAAAGTTAAAAATTGAACTCCAGTTCCTTCTGGTTTGTAGTGTTTCTATAGATAAGTCTAGGGCAATTCTAATGGGTTTTCCCTGGAAGGTAGTCTGACCTTTCTCTCTTGCTGCCTTTAGAATTTTTTCTTTCATGCTTATTGTTTGGATGCAGATTACTATGTGCCTTGGGGCGGTCTCCTCATATAATACCTTGAAGAAGTTCTCTGAATCTCTTGTGCTTGAGTGGTCATCTTTCTGGTTAGATGTGAGAAGTTTTCTTGAATAACCTTAAGGAATGCTTGTTCCATGATGTTTTCCATTTCCCTTTCTGCTTCAGGGATATCAATCACATGTAGATTCGGCTCCTTGACAAAGTGCCACATTTCTTGGAGACTTTACTACTTCTTTTCAAGCTTTTATTTTATGTTTTTGGCAGACTGGGTTAATTACATATTTTGGTCCTCAATCTCTGAGATTCTTTCCTCTGCCATGTTGACCCTACTACTTATGCTTCTTAGTGTGTTCTTGATTTCCAGGATGAAGTTTTTTACTTCCATTATTTCAGAGCAGGCTTTTTGAAATTGTTTACCTCCTCTTTTACTTCCTGTATGACTTCAGTGAGTTTTGCTTAGTTTCTCTTAGTTCTTGATCACTTTTGCCATCCAACCTTTTAATTCTGTAGCTGTCATCTGAGACAGGTCATTCGGGAAGTGTGTGTTCCATTGTTTGTGCTCTCACAGCTGCATTTGTAGACATTGTCTCTTTAGGACTCTGAGGGTTGCCTGTATTATTTCATTGATTTTTCCTTATTGGTGACAAGACTTTCTTGCCTCTTTATATTTTCTCTTTTGATTTAAAGCTCTGAAGCTATTCAATTACCTTATGTTCTAGAGCCCTGTCTGTGGCTCAAATACGTCACTCAGTGAGAAAGTGAGGGACATTCACATCTACTCCTTGCCTCACCTTGTGGCAGGATTTCATCATTGCTGAACTTCTCATGGGCTGCTGAACTTGTCAGACCAGCTTTCAGCCCCTGTTGCTAGAGAGTCCTCAGGTGTCTGTCTAATCTCTCCCTCCCTGTTCAGGTCCACAGTATGCTCTTAAAATAGAGTGGGTTTTGGCTGCTGAGGGGGTGGCAGTCATTGCCCTGCCAGTACATAGGGCTTGAGGGATCTCTTCCCAGTCTGACTTGGGGAGTCGACCAGGTACTGGCAGTGCACATCTGCCAGGTCCACTCTTGAGGGCCCTCCCTGCCCATGAGTCACCAGTTCAGTGGAAAACTGTGCTCATGGTCACTCTGCTGGGCTGCCCTGCCTGCAGGCAAGCCCTGCCTGCCCATGAGTCACCAATTTGGCAAAAAGCCACACTCATGGTGGCTGCCCCCACATGGGTCTTTCTCCCATTCCACTTGGTCTGTGGTTGCTCAAAGTCCTATGCCCTGCCAGGGATTCCTCCCAAATTAGGCTTAGGGTTAGCATTAGGGTTAGACTGATGACTAACGACCATCTGGTAGGGGATGAACCATCACAAAGCTTCTTTGGCTCCCTCACCTACTTTCCTTTGCTGGGCAGAGCTTCAGTCCTTGTACTAGCCTCAGCACAGTGAGGGATGGGTGCCCAAATTCCCACATCTGCCTTCACTTTCTGGTCTCTGTGTGTTCAAAAAGACCCTTGCTGGGGGCAGGGTTTGGTACCTTGCTAAAAATGCTCAGGATGTTTCTGTTTATTGGCAGCTGGGTCTCTACTTTCTGCCTTGCTCAGCGAGAGTGGCTCTGATTTGCTGCTCTATGGTGGCCATCTTGTATGCTCTCCTCTATCCTATTTTAATATGTATATCTCATTTCTGTCAAGTAACAAAATCATCATATTTTTCAAATAACCATATTAATGTCTTTGGTAGATATCCACATTGTAAGTATCCCTCTTTGTCTATTGAATAGATTTTTGTGTTTAACTGGATATAGGAGTGTATACTGGATTGATATTTACCATCCCACAGAGTTTAGCATAGAGCACTTGAAATATGGCTAGTACGGTGGAGAGTCTGAATTTAAAGTTTACATAATATTTTAAACTATTAATTGAAACACTGTGAATATTTTGTTAAACTCAGCTTTGGGTAGAACTTTGTTTTACTTTAACTGCCAAATTGCTAAAATATATTGTTTTATGGCAAAAGGGTTGAGATTAGACATCCTTATCTCTAATGTCAAAAATAAATACATCACTAATCTAGCTCATGTTAATGGATTTAGTCCATTGAAATAGCCTTTTTCTATGTACAAATGTAACATTGTAATCTGTTCATTTGAACATTTTATGCAAATGGCATGACATAGTGATGTCTAAGCAAATTACAATTGATAATACTTATAACTAGATTGAATATAGTAAGTATATTTTAAAAATTAAAGGCATAGTACTGATGCAAAATTGAGATATAGATATTAATACTACAGTGGAATGGTGAAACTAAGATACTGGAAGAAAGTATGTTGCAAATCATTTGCACCAAAGAAAACAAGTTATCTGTTATAGTAAAAAAAAAAAAAATGTTAAGAAATAAAGAGAAAAACATTAAGAGATAATTTTTTTTTTTTTTTGAGTTGGAGTCTCACTCTATGACCCAGACTGGGGTGCAGTGGCCACTCCCGGCCACTACAGCCTCGACCTGCTGGACTCCGGTGATCCTTCCGCCTCAGCCTTCCAAGTAGCTGGAACTACAGGCGTGCGCTACCACACCCGGCTAATTTTTTATTTTTATTGTAGAGATGAGGTCTTGCCAAGTTGCCCTGGAGGGTCTCGAACCCACAGGCTCAGGCAATCCACTCACCTCAGCCTCCCAAAGGCACGGGATTACAGGCTGAGTCACCGAGCCCAGCTTGAGAGATAATTTTAACCAATACTTGGTAAATTTGGTAAGTTTTCTCTCACCAATCAAAAACAACCAAAGAGATTAAAATCTTTAAACAATTTTTAACAGAACCTGAGCATATAAATTTGAAGAAACTTTCATTATTGCACAAAAATGCCATTTTAAATGAACTAGTATATTAACTTATTATTTTTATTATTGAAATTAAGTCAGAAATTAGAAGTAACAGACTAAAAAGGATAGTTTGCAAATAATGATCTTCAATTAGCTACAAAACAATTGATGGCAGAATACAAGCTTTTTTTTTATTGGTAGTAAAGGTCAACTGGTTCAAACATTTAAAATTCATAAGTACTTTTCTTTAGTTTTATATTAACAATGCAATAAAAGAAAAACTGCCCAATGAATATCTTGAATTATCTTCAATACTTCCAAATTTACTAAGAAATATTGTAAATCTGCAGCATGAAATATAAAATTTGTGACATGATTTTTTGATATTTTATCTGTCAAGAAAGCATTTCAGCTTGATAAAGACAAAATTAATTTCTATCATGACAGATGGTACTCTTTCTGTGTTAGGCCAAAAATTAAGATTTATTGGAATTTCAAAACAAGAGACTATTGTCCCCTTTCTAATTTTATTCCACTGTATGGTCCTAATTGAATATATCTGTGCTCAGTTTTCTGAAGCAGATGCTTAGAAAAGTGCCAAGAATGTAATGGTTAAAAATTTTTCATTGTGTATGTGAAAATCTTGTGAATCATCACCAGCTTGTGGAATTGTTTAGATAAATAGAAGATAATTAATTTAATATTACTCTGATTTTCATAGTACTTGCATGTAAGGTTTCACATTATTTTACATATCATAAACGTGACAATGACCTGACTGACAGGCACAATAGGAAAAAATCAAAGAAGAGTGTTAGCATTGGTAGAGGATTCGAGGTAAGAAAAGAGTGGCATTCCCTATCAGTGGAACAGTTTTTTAACCTTATGTTGCCACTTGCTCAGGCAAAATCTAATTTAAGTAATAATTATTTTATTTTTTCAAGACACTAATGTTCTTATATTTTTAAGCCCATTTATATTCCATTGACCTCCCTCAAGTGTTTTGGAGATGCACGCCTGCCTGACTACTGAAGGTAATCACTGATAACAGTCCCAGAATTTCCTCTTTACTGGATGAATATACCAAGTTAACTTAATAAGTTGATGAGCATTTGTCCAGGTATGCTATATTTGTGTGAAAATAAAACCACATCTCAGCTTTCTTCACTTTGCTCTGGTATTTCTTCAAATAGTCTTTATTGATCATGACCATGATTAGGCTAGGAATTTGGAATATGATAGCTAAAAAGACAAAAGTGATGATCATTGGAATTTTATTCTTGTAGGAGAAAGGCACACTATATTTCAATACAGTCATGTGTTGTTTAATGATGGGAACATGATCTGATAAATGAGTCCTAAGGCAATTTTGTCATTGTGTTAGTATCTTAGTGCACTCACACAAACTTAGTACAGTATATTGCATACCTAGGCTATATGGTATATTGCTTTTATACTACAGTCTTGCACATGTGACTTTCCTGAGTACTGTAGATAATTGTAACAAAGTGGCATTTGTGTATCTAAACATAAAAGACACAGTAAAAATACTATATTAAAAATAAAAAATAGACCACCTAACAGAGTTCTTACCATGAAAGGAGCTTGAAAAAATAAAAGTTGCTCTGGGTGAATCAGTGAGTGAGTTTTGAGAGAATGTGAAGACCTAGGACATTATTGTACGTTAGTGTAGACTTGATAAACACTGCACATTTAGGCTACATTAAATTTATTAAAAATATTTTTATTTCTTCAGTAATATATTAACCTTAGCTTACTGTAACTTTTCTTTAAAACTTTTAAATTTCTTTGATTTTTGACTGTTGTAATAACATTTAGCTTAAAACACAAACACATTTTACAGCTGTACAAAAATATTTTCCTTTTTTATATGCTTATCCTATAAGCTTTGATCTATTAATTTTTTTCTTCTGGTTTTTAAACTTTTTTGTTAAAAACTGAGACACAAATACACACATTACTCTAGGACTACACAGAGTCAAGATGATCAATTTACTATCTTCCACCTCCACAAACTGTGCCACTGGAAGGTCTTCGGGGGCAACCACATGCATGGAGCTGTTATCTCCTATGATAACAATACCTCCTGCTGGAATCCCTCCTAAAGGACCTGCCTGAGCGTGTTTACAGTTAACTTTTACTTTGTTAATAAGTAGAAGTACATTCTATAATAATGGTAAAAAGTATCACATAGTAGGTACATATGCCAGTAACTATTGTTTATTATCAAGTATTATGTGCTGTATACAAATGTATGTACTAGATTTTTATTTATTTTTATTTTTTATTTTTTTTTAATGTTCAAAACACATTTATTTACTAAATCACTTAAGGCTGACATATGATATAATTTCAGCAAATAAAGTGTTTAATGAAAAATTGTGGTATACAATGTACTTATCTTTAGGAAAAAAGTCTTATTTACAAGCTGAAGAACAAAGGTAATTCTTTTAATAAATGTAAGTTTTAAAAAAACATTCATTTTGCAGTACTATCATGACAAAAGTGAATTTTCTAAGAACAGCTAGGTATCCAGTGAAGCATTAAGAGGTGAACTCTTTTGTCAATTATATTTTTGGGGGGCCAGCCCCCGGAAAGAGATTTAGAAGGTCCCTTGGAAGGTGTGACAGCGTCAGTGATTCATAGGGATAGATATTAAAAGAAAGAAAGAGACTGGGGGAGAAAGAAAAAAGCTGGACTCTGTCTAGTGCAGAAGCCATTTATTGGGAGTTTACAGCATGTATTTATCCCCAAATTTTATACGGGCAGTCTTACAAGTCTTTCACGTGAACACAAAGCTAGGTGCAGGAGGGGTGCCCCCCCCCCACCAGGTGTTTCCTCAGGCATGAGGAAGAACAATCCCAATTAAATCACAAAACCTTTACATGAACACAAAGCCAGATGAATGAGGGGCATTCCCTCACCCACCAGGTGTTTCCTGGATTAAGAGGAAGGGCAATCCCAATTAAATCACAAGACATTTACATGAACATAGAGCCAGGTGGATGAGGGGCGTCCCCCACCCACCACGTGTTTCCCCAAGCATGACAAATGGAGATCCCAAAACTATCTCACTGTTCCTCATGCTTGGTTAATATTTCTTAAAAGCAATACAGCAATTCTAATATAATATTCTAATAATCAATAACTTTTAAAACCTATGCATACACAACACCCAATAACCAACCTAAATCCCAATTCCTCTCTATTTTGTGCTAATTCTACCTACACTATAGAAACTCTTAATTATAGCCCAAACTAATTCCTAAGGAATGCGGCTCAGTCAAAAGATCATGCTGGGCCATTTCTGGCAACAATTGATTAGAATCTCTTAACAAAATGGCTGTTCTGAAATCCTATAAATCTATTTTAACTTTTATAAAAGTTTCTAATTCCTAATCCTGATCATCAGCAATAAAGCTTCTAAAAAATAAAACCCAAGTATAAACTGTAAATTGTATTAAAGCCCAAACTGCAAATGTAGAAGATGGAAACAATGTAATTTCTAAGTTATCTATATTCTTATTAAACCTCAAAATATCATGTTTGATCATACTTGAACTGACATAATTCACTGACATAGCATAACCTATTCTACAATACTTTCTATGAATAAAATAAATTCAATTTCTATAATAAGTAGAAAAAAACCTTATACTAACTGTAGCTAAAACCCGGTTTAAAAGAAAGCAGCCTAGTCCAAAGTATGCGCTGGGCCCTTAGGAATGTGACCCAGCCCAAAGTTCTTGCTGGGCCTTTAGGAATGTGGCCCAGCCCAAGGATTGTGCTGGGCCATTTCTAGTAGCTCTAGATATTTATCTGTATTATTAAGGTTGAAACAGCACTTTGTATGTATATACTAATTCTACAAATATACTATTAAATCTTAAAAGAAGCTTGTACTGTATTAAAGGCTCCCAAATGTGACCTGAGTTTGAATTATGTTAAGTTTAAAGCCGAAACAGCAGTCTGTGAGAAACGGGAACAATGGACTCCCAAAGTAAGCCATGCCTGTCGTGCTCTCAGAACTTCATGCTTAGATCATTAAAGTCCCTGCTAGTGGAACATACCAAACAACAAAGAAGGGAAGAGGGAATGGGCCTTCAGCTCCTGAACTCATCCTAGTGGTCTCAGAGTCCGAAGCCTGCCTGGATCCCTAATGCTCAGGCGGGCCTCCACAGCCAGCTCCCAACACATATTCAGAAAATCTAATGTGCTTACTTGCTTGTTGAGTCTTTTCCAGTCTAATCTTTTCAGCTTTGGTGATTAACTTTTCAGTGCCCTTTTTTCTTTTCCTGAGACTGATTAAGTTTGGCCTATCAACCAAAATTTTCTGCCAATACCTTTGTTTGTGATCACCAGAAAGGATCTTGAGTTTCCAGTAGTGTTTCTTTTTAATTTCTGCATATGAATTTATTACTGCTTGAGCATCCTCAGGTGTTTTAAATCTAGCATGGCATTCTATATCTCCTTTGAGCACATCAACATAAACAACTTCTGAGATTGCTGCCAAAGTATCCTGGACTAGTTTTCTGCCAGGTAGAGGCTCTGTGTTAATGATCTTCACAATCACTCCACTCACAAACTGAGGTCCTGTGGCATTAACTTTCTCCTGGGAGTGACATTCTTCATTGTTGGCTTTACTTTTTTTCATTTTTTGCTGCAGACTGATGAGGTATTCCATTGTCTATTTCTATCTCTGACTCTGATTTTATTTGGGATATTGTTTTTTTTAAAGAAGCCATGCTAGCTTTTTGCAGTGCTAAGTATTCCTTTTTCAAATCCATCCATTCGCTCTTTGACAGTACTCTTAATGGTATAACCTCTTCTCCTATTTTATGTCTCTCTTTATGTTTTTTTCTTATGTTTCCTTTTTGTTTTTAACAGAGACCCATCTTTTATATCTCCAGTATTCTTTTCCTCTTCAGTAGAGACTTCTAAGTCTCTGCTTTCTTTGGAGACTTCCGAAGCTTCTTTTTTAATGACTTCTTTCTGAGTCATTTTCTTTACTTTTGACCTGGGAGCGAGGCATTCTGCATCTTCAAAGCTACTTCTCTTCCTCTTTCCTGTTCGGACTTCAGGTAAGCTAGATACTTCACCTCTTTCCTGTTTTTTCTTTTTTCTTTTGATTGCTTTTGGGGTTAAGTAGTTTCTGCCCTCAGATGTGGTTCTTGACCTTTTTACTTTATAGGCGTTTGTGTTGCTTGTGTCCATGCTTACCTCTTTGGCCTGAACATTGTCTTCCTTCTTCAGTTGGCCTTTCTTCTTTTTTTTCTTTTTCTTCTCTTCAGTTACCCTTAGAGCCAGAATGGGTTTATTTTTTACTGTTTTAGGGAATATGCCAGGTTTTCTTGGTGCTTCTTCTGGTGGGTTGTTAAGAAACTCAATAGCTTTTGCTGCTTGTTCTTTTGTTTTAAATTCCACAAAGGCAAATCCCTTTGGATCTCCAGGAGGCTTATAATGTGGTAGACTTATATACACAACATTGCCACATTTCCCAAATACTCTTTCAAGCCAGCTGTGGTTAACATTTTTGGGAAGTGACTCCATAATCACAGTGCGCTCATCTTCATCCTTTCGTCTTTCACCCAGAGGCTTTTTTTCTCCTGATTCTGGTGCTTCTAAGTCCAGCTCTACAACAGCTGAGCTTTTCAGTGCTCTGGCTATTAACTTCCCATCAGTAGTCAATTTTTTCATTTTGTTAAAAGACACGAGAAGTGATATATCCACATATCTATCTCTAAATTTTTCCATCTGCTCTCGAAGAAATCTATCCTTGTGAAGATTTGCATCTCCAAAACGGAAGTCCACTTGTTTAGCAATATCAGCAAGCACCTGTTTAACTCGAGATAGTTTCTTTTTTTCTTCTTTTTTCTTTTTCCATTCAATTCTCAAAATACAGGGTCAGGTACTGCGTTCTGTACTAGATTTTTACATGACAGGCAGCACAGTAGTCTTGCTCACACCAGCATCACCACAAACACATGAGTAACACATTGCACTAAGACCTTACAATCTCTATGACACCACTAGACAATAGGTGAAATTGCAGTTTTTTAGCACTATTATAATCTCATGGAACCACTGTGGTATAGTTGTTATGCACTTTGTCATTGGTTGAAATATTGTTATGTACCTTATGACTGTACTCAAGCAAATACATAACCATAAAAAGTGGAGTGCTCATCAAGAGGATCTAACCTTGTCTTGACAAAGACTTCAATGAGAATTATTTTTAACAGATGAACAGAACTTAATCCTTTGAAAAATAATAGTAAGGGTTGAAGATGGAATAGTCTTCTAGACATAGGGAAAGGCATTTCCACATTTTCTCTCCTAGTTATTTAGTGAGATGGTAAAAAGGGAGGTGGTATAGTATTGAATAGCTTTTATTGGATTTAAATAGATAAAGGGATTGTGCTGTCTCAGATTTCCAAGAAGAAACAGCCAGTAAAGTCATTAATTAGAGGCCTTTTCCTTCTGCATACACTTTTAATCTAAGGTCAACTTCACACACTTTTGAAAACGATAATTTATAGTAAGATCTCTAGCATCCAAATTTAATTTGTATTTTAAAGAGCCAAATTCTGAGTAGAAAATGACCACATATATTTCAGACCTAAAGGATCCAGACTAAAGAAAAATTGCTACACTCAGTTTCTCATATTTTACAGGAATAATTTCAAATTCATGTAACATTTTTTCCTACAAAACACTGTCTAGTTACTATTTTCAGAGAAGGACTATCCCTGACATGATAAAGGCTTTCATTTGTTAGGAAGTCTCTGCAAAATTAACAGGAAATATATATAAATAAAATGATCAACAAAGTATCTTAGAGATGAAACAGAAAATGTTACTTCATTTTTATTCAAATAGTTACTAAGAATAAATTGATGGTGTGAGTGCAGAGTATTCTGAAGAATATGGGAGAAAGAGTACAGCATAACTTAAAACACTTATTGCTGTTTATAACAGAGTTAAAAATTTAAGGGATGTCTATTATTTACTCTCCTTAGTAATCTTCTACATTTAAATGGCCAATTTTTCTCCGTAAGTCAGAATATAGCAGTCATTTTTAGATACAAATCTTCAATTTATAAAGGAGAATAAATGATATTTCTACATATAAAAGGGAATCATTTTCCACAAGAGAACAGGAAATTAACACATTCAATAAATAACATGCTTTATAAAATAAAGATTTCATGGAAATATTTAAAGTATAGTATCAGCAGAATTATATCAGGTAATTTGAATATTCAACTCTAATCTAGACAGATAAGCACACGTCAGGTACAATTCCATGTGTCAAAGTAGAAATCTCTACTTCTTTTTATTTATTTTTATTTGTTTATTTTTATTTTTTAATATATATTGTTTATTTCAAAATTGTGGGGTACAGTTAAGGGTTAGATATACAAATATTCATTGTGCAGTTACCCTTGTTGATGAGGTGTGCCCCCCTTTCCCCAGGCAGATATTGACTACAGTTAATCCCACCTCTCTTCCCGTCCCTGTCCCCCCCATAGTTTCCCGCCACTGTCAATCCTTTTCTTACAGTATTACAGTAGTTGTTCAAGGTCCACTTATGAGTGAGAACATGTGATACTCAGATCTTTGTTTCTGTGAGAGATCACACAGTATTATAAACTCTAATTCCATCCAGGTTGCTGGAAAATTCATGATTTTGTTCTTTTTTATGACCGTATACTATTCCATTGTGTATATGTACCACATTTTTTAAATCCAGTACTCTTTGGATGGACAGCATGGTTGGTTCCATCATCTTGCTATTGTGAACAATGCTGTGATAAACATATGTGCACAGGTATCTTTTTTATAGAGTGATTTGAGTTCTTCAGGGTACATTCCCAGTAGGGGGATTGTGGGGTCATATGGAAGGTTGATTTTTAGGGCTTTTAGGAATTGCCACGCTGATTTCCACAAGGCTGTACTAGTTTACACTCCTACCAAAGTGCAGAAGTGTTCCCTTTTTGCCATATCCTCTCCAGCATCTATTCTTTTTGAGTTATTGATAATGGCCATTCTGACTGGAGTTAGATGATATCTCAGTGTAGTTTTAATTAGCATCTCCTTGATGACTAGTGAGGTTGAACATTTCTTCATGTATCTGATGATTGCTTGTATGTCTTCTTTTGAGAAGTGTCTGTTCGTATCTTTTGTCCACTTTGTAATGGGGTTGTTTGGTTTTTTTTCTTTTCAGCATGCTTGAGTTCCTTGTAGATCCTTGATGTTAGACCTTTGTCAGACATGGAGTTGGCAAATACTTTTTCCTAGTCTGGGGGCTGTCTCCCTGCTCTCTTGATGGTTTCTTTGACTTTGCAGAAGCTTGTCAGTTTAATGACGTCCCACTTGTCTATCTTATCTCTTATGGCCTGTGCATTTCAGGTTTTGCTCAGGAATTGGATGCCAGTTTCAGATTCCATAAGGGTGTGTCCTGCAATTTCTAAAGTTCTTATGGTTTGAGGTTTTACATTTTGGTCTCTGATCCATTTAGAGTTAATTTTTGTGTATGGGGATAGGTAGGGGTCCTGTTTGAATCCTGGATATGGTCAGCCAGTTTTCCCAGCACCATTTATTGAATAGCTTCTCCTCTCCCCAGTGGTGGGAGGTGGAGGCTTTGTTGAAGATGAGTTGGTCAAGAAATTGAGGTTTTGCTTCTGGAATCTCAATTCTATTCCATGTTCTTGTACAAATTCCAGGATGCTTTGATTCTTGTGGCTTTATAGTGACATTTAAAGTCTGGTAGTGTGATACCTCCTGCTTTGTTTTTTTGTTTTTGTTTTTGTTTTTGCTGAGGATTGTTCTGGCTATTCTTAGTCGTTTGTGTTTCCATATGAATTGCTATATTGTTTTTTCTAGATCTCAGAAGAATGCTGCTGGTAATTTGATGGGTATTGTGTTAAACCTGTAGATTGCCTTAGGTAAGATGGACATCTTAAAAATGCTGATTCTTCCAATCTATGAGCATGGGATAATTTTCCATTTGTTTGTGTCATCTTTGATTTCTTTGAGCAGTGTTTTGTAGTTTTCATTGTAAAGGTCGTTCACATCTCTGGTTAAGAAGATGCCAAGGTATGTCACTTTTTTTTGTGGTTATTGTGAACGGGATTGTGTTTTTTATTTGGGTTTCTGTTTGTTTATTATTCGTGTAAAAAATGCAATTGTCTTTTGCACATTTATTTTATACCCTGAGACTTTGCCAAAGGCCTTTATCAGTGCAAGGAGGCTTTTGACAGATTCTCTTGGGTTTTCAAGGTATAGAATCATGTCATCTGCCAAGAGAGATAACTTGACTTCCTCTTTTCCTATTTGGATTCCCCTGATCACCTTCTGTTTTCTGATTACTCTTGCCAGGACTTCCAATACTATATTGAACAGGAGGGGTGAGAGTGGGCATCCTTGTCTTATTTCAGTTTTCAGGGGAAATGGTTCCAATTTTTGTCTTTTTAGGCATATGTTGGCTGTGGGTTTCTTATAGATGGCTTTTAGTATTTTGAGGTATGTTCCATGTATGCCTAAATGTTCGAGAATTTTTATCAAGAAGGGGTGCTGACTTTTATCAAAAGCTTTTTCTGCATCTAATGATATAATCATGTGGTTTTTGTTTTGACATCTGTTGATGTATTTAATTACATTTATGGTCTTAAGAATGTTGAACCAGCCTTGCATACCAGAGATGAGGCCTACTTGGTTAAGATGGATGATTTTTGAGATGCATTGTTGAATCCTGTTTGCTAGGATCTTGTTGAGAATTTTAGCATCTATGCTCATCAAAGATATTGGCCTGTAGTTCTCTTTCTTTGTTGGGTCTTTACCTGACTTGGGTATCAATGTGATGTTAGCTTCATAAAATGATTTGGGGAGAGTTCCATCTTTCTCAATTGCCTGGAATACTTTCAGTAGGATTGGTATCAGTTCCTCCTTAAATGTCTTATAGAATTTTGCTGGAAAGCCATCTGGTCATGAGCTGTTCTTTGTAGGTAGTTTTCTTATGACATAGTCAATTTCCTTGATTGTTATTGGTCTATTTAAGGTCTCAAATTCTTCTTGTTTCAACTTGGGGAAGTTGTGTGAGGTTGGAAAGTCCGCCATTTCCTTTAGGTTTTCAAGTTTGTTTCCATACACGTGTACATAGTAGTCTCTGATAATCTTGTGTATTTCTTCAGGGTCAGTTGTGACATCATCTTTTGTGTATTTCATTGTGTTTATTTTGACTTTTTCTCTCTTTTTCTTGGTCAGTCTAGCCAGGGGACCATCAATCTTGTTTATCCTTTCAAAGAACCAGCTTTTTGTTTCATTGATTTTTTTTTATATTCTATGTCCTGGATTTGGGCTTTTATTTTGGTAATCTGGATTCTACTACTGAAGTTAGGGTTTTAATGGTCTTGCTTTTCCAGCTTCCTTAGGTGACTTCTCAGGCTGTTAATTTGTGATCCTTCCATTTTCTTCATGCACGTTTGTAGATATGAATTCCCCTCTTACTACATCTTTCATGGCATTCCAGAGATTTTGGTAAGATGTTTCTTCATTTTCATTTTTTCCAGCTATCTTTTAATCTCTTTTTTGATTTCAACATTGACCCAGTAATTGTTTAGCATCATGCTATTTAGTTTCAATGTGTTTGTGGGTTTGGTGGGAACCTTGTAGGTGTTGATGTTTATTTTTATTCCACTGTGGTCTGAGAAGGTGCAGGGCAAAATTTCAATCTTTTGAAATTTGTTTATGCTTGATTTATGGGCCAAGGATGTAGTTGATCTTAGAGTACATTCATATGTTGATAAGTAGAATGTATACTCTGTGGTCGTTGGGTGGAGTGTTCAGTTGGTTTCAATTAAGTCCATTTGGTCAAGAGTTACATTGAGGTTCTGGATCTCACTGCTGATTTTTTGTTCTGATGATCTGTCTAGGGTTGTGAATGGGGTATTAAAATCCCCAGCTATGATAGAATTAAAGTCAATATCTTTTTTGAGTTTACCTAGAAACTGCTTTATGAAAGTTGGCACTTCTATGTCAGGTGCATATATGTTTAGGATGGATATTTCTTGTTGATGGATTGAACCTTTAATCATTATGTAGTGGCCTTTTGTAACTTTCTAGATTTTTGATAGCTTAAATGATATTTTGTCTGAGATTAAGATCGTGACTCCTTCTTTCTTTTGTGTTCCGTTTGCCTGTAATTTTGCTTCCCATCCTCTTACTTTGAGTCTGTGAGTGTCCTTTCTAGTGAGATGAGTCTCTTGAACGCAATATATTATTGCCTGGTGATATTTTATCCATTTTGCCATTTTATGTCTTTTCAGTAGTGCATTTAGTTCATTCACATTCAGGCTAATTATTGAAATGTGAGAGTTGATCCCTATCATGAGGTTCTTATAGAATTGTTGTTGTTCTTGTTTGTTTGTTGTCTTTCTTTTGGTTTTGGGGTTGGTTCATGTGTGTTTTTAATCTTTTTCCTGTACTCTTGTGAAGAACATTGCTGTTCTTTTTTCTTTTACTTCTGTGTGTAAATCTTTCTTACATGTTTCTTGTAGAGTTGGTCTGGTAGCAGCATAAGTTCTTAGAGATTAGATATCTGAGAAAGATTTTAATTCTCCCTCACTGATGGAGCTTAGCTTGGCTGGATAGGTTATCTTGGTTGAAATTTTTATCGTTGAGAACTCTGAAGATAGGGCTCCAAGCTCTCCTAGCCTGAGGGGTTTCTGTAAATAAATCCCGCTGCTATTCTAATTGGTCTTCCATGGTAGGTAATCTGTCCTTTTTCTCTTGCTGTCTTTAGGATTTTTTATTTTATACCTACTTTGTTTAGGCAAATTATTCTGTGTCTGGTAGTTAGTCTTCTAATTTGTTGTCTTGCAGGGGTTCTCTGAATCACTTGTGTTTGAATTTTTGCATCACTGATGAGATGAGGGAAGTTTTCTTGAATAATTTCATGGAATGTTGGTTCTAGGGTGTTCTCTGTCTCTCTTTCTTCCTCAGGAAGTCCAATTACTCTTAAGTTCAGTCTCTTGAAGTAATCACTCATCTCTTGAAGGTTTTCTTCTGTCTTTTTAAGCTTCTTTTCTATGTTTTTAACAGTTTGGGTTGGCTTATATTTTGGTCCTCAAGCTCTGAGATTCTTTCTTCTGCTTGGCTAATTCTGCTTTCCATGCTTATCATTTTGTTATTTATTTCATCCACAGTATTCTTTACTACTGTTATCTCAGTTATCAACTCCTTCCTAGTTTCCTCTTGTCTCCCTTCAATTCTTTTTAATCTCTCTATTAATGTCTTGATATCTGGGTTTGTAGTTTGAGACCAGTCATTCTGGGGATTCTTCATTGTTTGCATTCTGAAGTCTGTTTTCTCAGTGCCTGACCTCCCAGGCATCTGTGAGAGACCCATATTCTTCTTTTGGTTTTTCATTTGTGTAGCTTTTTCTCTTCCCCTTTTTCTCCCCTTCTTTAATTCTGTTTTTCAGGGAAGGTGGGGTTGCTTTTACTTCTTTTTATTCAACCTCTTGGTCTTCCTTATGAGGATCCTCTGGCTTTGTTCACTTTTGAGGCTGTACTATTGGTTGGAGGCTGTCCTTTTTGCACTTTTGAGATTTAATTGAGGGGGAAGCTGTGATTCAGAATCTATCTGCAGTTCCCAGTATCCACTGACAGGTGTATGGGCACCCTGGAACCCACTTCTCACCGCCTCACAATCTGTCCATGCAGTGGGGTTTAGATTTGCTCCCTGGAACAAAAGGGGGTAAGAAAAAGGAAAATAATGCAAGAAGGGGGTTCAAAAGGAAGTTGGAGAGAGAGAAGAGTAAGGGGAAAACAGACATACACACCAACTAACTAATGAAAAGAGACACAAGGCCAGAGAAGAGTAAAAAACAGACAAACAAAGAACATTCCTTAAAGCATATCAGTAATCACACAAAGACAGTCCCATAAAATCATGCTTTTTGATGTGTTCCTCCCCAATACAAAGGTAGTCTAAATCAAAAAGCAAACAAAAGCGAACAAAACAGTCAAAACAATAAAGTTAAAAATCAAAATAAGAAACCAGTCTAGTTCTGGGGTCTTTCCTGAGTGTCTAAAGTCTCTTCAGCTCTGATCTCTAACCCTTCCCCTTTGCTCTCATTGCAGGCAAACAGGGTTATTTATAGTTTGGGTCAGCTTCTTCGGCTTGCTGCATAACAGGTCTGACACACAGTACTGAATTGTCAGTGTCTGATTCAGTGTAGGGGAAGGGTTTCTGTCTCCTGTTTTGGCGAGGTTACCTTAGAAAACAAGGTGGAGGCTGTGCAGAGATGGGTGGGGCAATGCGAATCTCTGCCTGGAAAATGGCTGTGGTGGGTGGCTCCTCTTTCACAGATCCTTTCTCTCCACTCTTCTGGGCCCCAGCTGATCAGTTATAATGATGGACAAAGAAGGTGTGTGTCCAGCATCAGACACGGGGAATCGGTGCGGTAGCTGGGCACCACAGCTGGTGGGCCGCAGTGGCCTGGGGTGGAGGAGGGAGCTGGGAACTCTCAGGGGCTGGCGCTGAGAGCTGCAATGACAGCAACTGTTCAGCACCAGGGAGCCATTCAGCAGCAATCCCCTGCGGAGGCCACAGTGTGATGGAGTCAGTGTGCTGTGTGGGCCTGGTCACAGCAGCCAAGCTCCGTGTAGGCAGGGCGGGGGTGAATGGAACTGCCCTCCGGAGCCACCCCCTGTGGAGATCTTCAGTTCAGCTTGTCCCGTTGCCATCTTGCCCAGTGTCCTTCTACTTCTTTATGTTTTACGATTTGCTTCTCATGGTTTATTTTACAAAGCAATGATTTGCACTTAAAAATAAAAACTAGATGTCATGGAGACTTCTTTAATTTCTTGCCTTTGCTCAATTGAGCAGGATTACATTTTCTTGTAGAACAAATTTGAGTTAAGTCCATTGACTTCTCTAAGAAGAGACACGTTACATAGGTATATTTCGGATTATGCTTTCCAAATTATTTTAGAATAATGAATATTCAAAGTGTTTTTCTGTGGGTTTTTACTGCTCATTTACATCCGTTTACAATGCAGCATTCTTTCAAAATCTCAGTTGCTTTAAAACTGTAATATGCTTAAAAATATTTTTCCAAGTTATTTAATGTATATGTGTGACCACTAGAAATACTGAGTATGGATTTGTTATGAGAAATACTGACAACAAATCCATCTTAAATTTATAGTGCTTTTAGAAAATGAAAGTGCCTTATTTTTCAACTATGTTTTAAGCTTTTGAAACACCTGAGTGGCTTGACTTTGATATATTTTGATATCTACTGGTTCTTCTATCAAAAATGGTCTAAAAGTATAAAATTGATACTTTTAAAATGTAGTAACGCTTAAACTCTTTTTACAGATAATATGTATAGGTCATTCAAAAATCTTTAGATTTCTTTGGTTATTTTCTTAAAGGAAAAAAACAGAATAGTTCAAGAATTCTCTGGCATAACTATAGCACTAACTACAGAAAAGTAGGTTTTTTGTTTGCTATAATAAGTAATAATATTACTTGAGTCAGGTAAATTGTAATATGTAGCAATTGAATTTTCATAAAATTCCTATGTGTTAAAAATTAATTTTCGCATACAGTGCTATATTATTTTAACATAGCAAATACCCTGATTGTCCAGGTAAAAAACTGAGATTCTTATCCTAATTTCTTTGCATTAATTTTTCACCAGAAAAATCTCTTCATAAAATTAAACTCAGTTTATAAGACCTATAGTAGTAAAAGTATCCATCTTTTGACAGAGGCATGGTTTCAGAAGGGAATGGCAAGGGTGAATATCTATAGGGTTTTCAGTTCTGGCACAAATGATTTAAGGCATTCATTAAAAGGGGGATCTGACTATAATTAGGCAAAGTTTATGACATAAATAGTTTGGATTGGTGAATATACCCATGTGAAAACCTTGAAATTAGTCTTGATAAACCATTTGATAAATGAGCTATTGGCCCAGTTAGTAATCTGTTGCCTTGAAGGAAGAACAGTTTGCTCAGTGAAAATAGTTTATATAAAAATTATTAGACAAACAGTAAAGTTATTTTTTGGTTTGTAGAATTATCTTTGTGGGCAGAACTTTTCCAAAGGGATGAGAGTAGAAACTTGTCATGTTGACAAAAATAGTCTCAGTTTTCAGTGCATGGATGAAGATGGTCCTAATTCTTCACTCTTTTTCTTGTGGTCATGTTTTTAGCCTAAACGAGAAATGAGATCATTACTCCATAGGGATGTAATCAATTCATAGCAAGTTTCAGGGAGACATTCTTAGCTCCATAAGGATTACATTTTCTGTTCGTTGGATGAAAATGTAATGGCTCACTTAAAGAGATGTTGTTTGCATAATCATAGCAGAAAACTTTCTGAATAGCATATGTTTGAGTGCTATGTATAAATAGTAGGCAAAAATAATGATAATAATGTATTGTTCACCTTTGAAACAGGAAGCAAGAATACACAAATTAGACTAAAAGTGAATCTCATACCAAAGAATCTGTAAAATCTGGTGTTTGAGTATTGCTGAATTTTCTGTGATTTATTTCTTGAATATTTTAAAGAATATTAAAGATTGCAGAGATGTCTGTGATGTAAGTAAAACATTTCTTCTATAAGAAATTATGCTTTGCATATTGAGATACCAGGATTATTTGTCTAGAAGCTTTATTTAAAACTATAACTTTCCAGTGTCATGGCCCTCTCAAGTGAGGAGGTCTTGATGATGACTAGTTTGCCTACTATTCTCTGGAGCATATCATGTATATTCCTTAATATTGTGGGATCTTTTAAATTATGATATGAAAAAGCTTGAGAATATAAGTCACATTCAAACTTTCCTGTGAATAAAGTTCATATTCAATTTACTTTCTTATTTAATTAATCTAGCAATCATTTTCTCCATG
The DNA here is from genome assembly GCF_000164805.1 of Carlito syrichta. Taxonomy (NCBI): domain Eukaryota; kingdom Metazoa; phylum Chordata; class Mammalia; order Primates; family Tarsiidae; genus Carlito; species Carlito syrichta. The sequence goes on from NW_007248078.1 coordinate 1,221,391, forward strand.
AGAGAAAATCAATAGACCAAGGTAGACCCTGGTCATATCAGGGATTATTATTAAGAGAGACAATAATTTTTAAGATGGCAAATTCCTGTTTAATATTTGGTATAAGAGTCAATAGGCTTTTATGCTATCAATCCAACATCAGTCATTGTGGACCACCCAAGGGTCTGATTTTGGCCCATACATCTCTATAAGTTTGTTGAATCATATTGTCACATTTTAGGAACCACCCATTAAGAGTAGTAGTCTGAAATCAGATAATGAAATATTTTGCATAGAGATAAGCAGACAGAGCTAAAACAAGAGAACTGAGAGTTGAACAAAATGGTCCTCCTTACTTTAAGGTCTGTAAAAGTAAGAGTATTCTCAAATATACAGCATATGTTTCATAATTCTTTTCCAAGCTTTAGTTCTGTAAAATCTCAGTGATTAAAAAAAAAAAAAAGCTTCCACAGAAGGTTCCAAGTGTTGGGTAGATAAATATAGAAACCTTTTGTATGTATGATGTGATAGGGTGTTTAGATTTCTGTGTGATCTTTCATAGTATTTTCTGTCCAACATGCCTGTTAGTATTGACGCCAATACTAACAGTTGGGCTGTTTTCTTATTATTTAGTTTTAAATATTCTTTGTGTATTTTGAATAACAGTCTTATATCAACTGTGAATTTTGAAAATAGTTTCTCCCAGTCTGTGGCTTGTCTTCTCATTCTCTTTCATTGTCTTTTACAGAGTTTTTAATTTTAATGAAATCCAGTTAATCAAATATTTCTTTCATGGTGCATGCCATTGGTGTAATATCTAACAAGTCTTCACCATACTCAAAATCATCTAAATTTTCTCCATTGTTATTTTCTAAAAGTTTTGCAGTTTTTCATTTTATGTTTATGTCTATGACCCATCTTGAGTTAATTTTTATGAAGCATGCAAATTCTATGTCTAGATTCATTTTTCTTTTCCATAAAGATGTCCAACTGATCCAAAACCATTTATTAAAAGGCTATGTTTGCTCCATTATACGGCCTTTGTTTTAATGTCAAAGATATGTTTATTATATTTGTGTAGTCTATTTTGGTTTTGGTATTCTGTACCACCAATATATTGGTCTATTCTTTTATTAAAACCACATTCTTTTGATTATTGTATCTTTATAGCAAGTCCTGAAGTCAGTATTGTCTGTCATCCAATTATGTTCTTCAATATTTAGCTGGCTATTCTGGGTCTTTTGTCTCTCCCTATAAACTTTATATCTCTAAGATTTTTTTTAGTTCTATATACATTTTAATCATTTTTTAATTTTTGAAAAAGTAACATTGATAATTTGACAGAAATGGTTTGGAATCTGTAGATTGTTTGGGCAATATAATCTACATCTAAAAGTCATTTTGAAGATACTAATTCTTCCAATCCATGACCATGGAAGGCTTTTCCATTTGTTTTTGCTGTCTATTATTTTTTTTATTAGTGTTTTATGGTTCTCCTTGTAGAGATCTTTTGCCTTCTTGGTTGGATATATTTCCAGGTATTATATTTTCTTTGTGACTATTGCAAACAAGATTAAGTTATTGGTTTAGTTCTCACCTTGAATGTTCTTGGTGTACAAAAATGCTACTGATTTTTGTATGTTGATTCTCAAATAGTCAAAGCAATTCTAAGCAAAAAAGAACAAAGCCAGAGGTATCACATTACCCAACTTCAAATATACGACAAGACTTTAGTAACCATATCTACAGGATACTAGTACAAAAATAGACACAAAAATCAAAGAAACAGAACTGAGACCCCAGAAATAAAGCCACACACCTACAGACAATTGATCTTCAAAAGTTAACAAAAATAAATAATGAGAAAAGGACACTCTATTAAATTAATGATGCTGTGAAAACTGACTAGTCGTGTGCAGAAGAATGAAACTGGACCTTTACCTCTCATTATACACAAAAATTAACTCAGAATGGGTTAAAGACTTAAATGTAAGACTGAAAATTATAAAAATCTTTGAAATTTTTTTTTTTTAAACTAAGAAGCATCTTTTCTGGACATTAGCCTAGGCAAAACATTTATAAATTAACCTCAAAAGCAAATGCAACAAAAACAAAAATAGACAATGGGACTACTTAAACTAAAGAGCTTCTGCATAGCAAAAGAAGCAACCATCAGATTAAACAGAAAACCCTCCGAAAGGGAGGAAATCCTTGCAAACTATGCATTTAGCAAGGACTAATATACAGAATCTAAAAGGGACTTAAACAAATCAATAAGAGATAAAACAAATAACCTCATTAAGAAGTGGGCAATGGATATGAACAGATACCCTTCAAAAGAAGATATACAAGTAGCCAATGAACACATGAAAAAAAGCTCATCACTAATCATCAGATATTTATCTGCAAATTAAAACCACAAGGCAATGACATTTCACATCAGTTAGAATGGCTATTATTTTTTAGCAAAAAAATAAGATGTTGGTAAAGATGCATAGAAAAAGAATGTTTATACTCTGTTGGTGAGAATGTAAATTAGCTCAACCGTTATGGAAAACAATACAGAGATTTCTCAAAGAATCAAAAATAGAGCTACCATTTGACCCAGCAATCTTATTACTGACTATCTACCCAAAGAAAAATATTATTGTTCCAAAAAGGCACCTGTTGCATGTTTATTGCGACACTATTCACAATAGCAAAGTCATAGAATCAATCTAAGTGTCCATCAACAGTAGAGAGAATTTTAAAATGTTGTATATATAAACCAGGGAATACTACACAGTCATAAGAAAGAATAAAATCAAGTCTTTTGCAACAAGATGGATATGGCTGGAAGCCATTATTTTTAAGAGAAATAACTCACAAACAGATAATCAAATATCGCACATTCTCACTTAAGAGTGGGAACCAAGCAATGGGTTCACATGAGTATGGAAGTGGAAACAACAGACACTAGGATCTTCAAAAAGGGAGAGAGGCAAGGATTGAAATAGTACCCAACAGATACAGTGGTCACTATTTGGGTGATGGTTTATTAGAAATCCAAGCCCCAGCATTATGTAATATACTCATGCAACAAACCTGCATGTGTACCTTCTGAATCTAGAATTCTTAAAAATTGCATATTTTGCCTACCAGATAAAAATATTTCTTTTTATTTTGCAATTGTTGAAGATTTTGACCTTCAGCTCATAAATCACTACATAAATAATAGATGTACATCCTGATCAATGATCAATTGCTTCACCTTTTTCAAAATATGTTGATTGCTGAGTGATCTGAGTGATCAGTCTACATCCATTATTTAGTCCATGTATATATATAGACAACAAAGCTTGTGTTTGTGCTGCTTTCTTGTCTCTCAGTGATAAACCCACTTGATATTTTACAAAACTTAATAATAATTAAAAAAAAAAAAATTGACCACAAAAGGTAAAATGCAGCCAAAATGAAGATGGAGGAGAAAAAAGAGGTAAAAAGAAAAGAAAAACTGAAAGTGAAATTAGAATAGAGTGTAGATGAGAAATGAGATTGTACAAGAAATAACTGACTTTAGGGGTGGCAGCATTGCCAGCATCAGGGACATTCTAGATTTGCAGCCTTAGTGAAACAGTGAAGGTGAACTTACTGACACAAATGAGGAAAGAGGTTGTGATGAAAAGGATGGAGAGGTCCCAAAGGAAGAGATATCAGCAATTAACTTCACATTAAAGAAAACCACAGAGATATTTCATGACATTGAAAGCTCAAAGGATAAAATGGTGGAAGCCAACTCCAGATTTTATAAAGGAGTATGACTTTTATAAAGGTTTTAAAAAGACTTTTTCCTGGTACTGTACCTTCTGGTACTGGAAGTCAAGCACTGCACAAATCATCCATAATAAAATTTCACAAAAAAGTCATGAATTTTTAATGTTTCTAATGAAGTATAGTATACTAAGTAGATTTTAGTTTTACTATATTTTAATTTTTCTATGCATTTACAGCCAACTATAAGAAAGCTATTAATGTTTTTGTTTGCTTTGGGGGGGGTTGGTGTCTCACTCTGTTGCTCAAGCTGGAGTACAGTGTCGCGATCACAGCTCACCACAGCTTTGAACTCCTGAGCTCAGGCAATCCCTTCACCTTAGTCTCCAGAGTACCTGGGCCTACAGGTGCACCATCATGCCCAGTTCTTTTTAAACGATTTTTAGAGATAGGGTCTTGCTATATTGCCCAGGCTGGTCTAGAACTCCTAGTCTCAAGCAGTCCTCTTGCCTTGGCCTCCTAAATTGCTGATATTACAAGCATGAGACATTGTGCCCAGCTGGTTATTATTTTAACAACAAATGTTAAAAATCACAGAATGAGCCGGGCTCGGTGGCTCAGCCTGTAATCCCGTGCCTTTGGGAGGCTGAGGTGAGTGGATTGCCTGAGCCCGCGGGTTCGAGACCCGCCTGGGCAGCGAGACCTCATCTCTACAATAAATCACAAAATCAGCCGGGCGTGGTAGCGCGCGCCTGTAATTCCGGCTACTTGGAAGGCTGAGGCGGAAGGATCGCCGGAGCCCAGCGGGTCGAGGCTGCGGTGGCCGGGAGCGGCCACTGCACTCCAGTCTGGGTGACAGAGTGAGACTCCAACTCAAAACAAAAAAAAAAATCACAGAATGAAGTGAGGGAGGATTGCATGTACTTCTTCTATCCCCCAAGTTAAGCTTATGATTAGAAAATTTTGGTGAAGAAGGTTGGTGGCACTCTTTATTTTTCCCAATTTTAGCTGATTGTACAGCTCATATCTCATTTTATTTTCCTTTATAAAGACCAATTAATGTTTCTCCAAGGAGGAAAAAAACGATTAAAAAACAATTCTTGCAACTCGGCGAGACCTCATCTCTACAATAAATCAAAAATCAGCCGGGCGTGGTAGCGCGCGCCTGTAGTTCCAGCTACTGGGAAGGCTGAGGCGGAAGGATGGCCGGAGCCCAGCGGGTCGAGGCTGCGGTGGCCGGGAGTGGCCGCTGCACTCCAGTGGGTGACAGAGGGAGACTCCAACTCAAAAAAATAAATAAATAAAAAATAAAAAACAATTCTTGGCCGGGATCACTGACTCAGCCTGTAATCCCAGCACTTTGGGAGACCGAGGCGAGTGGATTGCCTGAGCCAGCGACTTCGAGACAAACCCAGGCAACTTGGCAAGACCTTGTCTCTACAATAAATAAAAAATTAGCCGAGCGTAGTAGTGCATGCCTATAGTTCTGACTACTTGGAAGGCTGAGGCGGAGGGATCACCGGAGCCCAGCAGGTCGACGATGGGTGGCCATGAGTATGCCACTGCACTCCAGTCTGGGCAACGGAGTGAGAGTACAACTAAAAAAAAAAAAAAAAATTCTAGATATTTATAAGCTAATTATTTAGGGTATCTTATAGACCTAAATAAACTGTTTTCATAAAACGTTTTTTTTTTTTAGTTTATTGAAAATGAAGCATTGTTATCAAAAACATTTTAAGTAATTAAAATGAAAATAATATATTTTATTCATATGTGAACTTTTTGGCATCTTGTAATTGATGAACCTTATTTTACATAAAGTAATTGAATAAAATCTAATTTTAAAAATGCAGGATATAATTAGTGGCTAGGTCTTAGTGCCTGCAGACATTTGGTATCTTTCCAGGTAGGACTGCTACACATAGCAAATTCCACAAGAACCATAAATTATTTAAAACTCACACACACAAATAAATTTAGGGTAGATCAATTGTTTATTTTACTATTATTCATTATATCAATTAGATTTTTGCATTAACCACATATTGTGTGCAAACTAACTCATTTAACTGATTAGGTTACATTTTTATTACCATTGGTTTACCCTTTAACCTTGATTTTTAAAATCAAGAAAATAAAAAAAAGTGATTTGTGTAATGTAGGTCATCCTTCCAAACACCATAATCAATAAAAATATGTGTACCTACTTTGCCTGCTAGTTTTAATTACTTATTTATTACAAAGAACTTATTCAGTGAAGGAAAATATGGATTTATAGGTTCACCTGCAGAAGGTTATATTACAAATAATTAGACAGAAAAATAAGACATAACATACACATATTTGTTTTCCATAAAAAGTAGGAATACATAAACAATCAAAACTATCCTGAAATAAAAAATTTCACATATGTATTAATAAGTTATTCCATGTCTAAAAATAGACATGAAGTCACTAAAAAGAAAAATATCTTAATAATATTATTGGCGATAAACTCAAGAAAGAATCTCATAGAAATCCAAACAATAATCATCAGTAGAAAAAAACAAGTAGCCTGTAAATGAAATGCTATTCTTGGATTCCTAATAATCTACGACAACATTCAATGATGAACAGTAGTGTGACTGTGTCTAAGACATCTTCAGGGAGAGAATGTTCTAGGAATCTTATAGTTTTTCAAACCTTCTTTCAAACATAAAGGCCACAGAACATATTTTCAAATGTAAGAATGTACAATGCAATTTCCATGAAGTTTTATAAAAAATGTTGCAAGTAATAAATTCAACACCAACTTATAAAGAAGTAGAAGATAACAATAAAACAACTTGCAATACATATTGAATCGACTTAACTAATACACTAAAATTGTGGAAAATATGATTTTAGAATCAAATTGACCTTTTATAAACTATGAAGACGGTGTTAAGTTAAAAATGTAAAAATAAAAATCAGGTGCAAGAAAGAATATGGGAGAATGTATAATGTCGATTTTTCTATAGTTCAAATTAGAAGTTCAAAATACAGTTGTAAAATCTGAACAATCACATAATATATTCAAGGGAATCTAAGGTTTTAAACACAACTATGAAAAGAACTAATAATATGTTCTGTCGAAATTAAATTTTGGTAATGAGGATGATAAGAAAAGGAAGGACACTAGATTTCATAAGTTCTGGTATGCAAAATTCTCAAATAAAGAATAAATTGACTGTTATTAAGGTAACCAGTAAAATAAATACAAATACACTAATATAATACCCATTAGTTTAAAAAAAAACATGGAAAATAAAGCAAACAAAAAATAAAAGACTAAAAACAAACTTTGTATTCTGTAACTGTAACACCAGATCAAATAACAACTCAAACTAAATTTGTCTTATAACATTTCATATAAATGAGATAATTTTACTTATGAAAAATTATATATTGATCACAAGAAAAAATCTAATGATAATGTGGTATATTAAAGTTATAATTAAGGCAAAGATACACAGAAACTTGAACTTATTTTAAAAGAATTAATGACTTTACAGAAATTAGGTTCTATGTGTTTTATAATAATGAATACTAAAATACATCATAGAGATATAATAGCAATGAACATTTGTATACCAAATAATATATCAAAAATGATAAATTGAATTACAGAAAAAACTAAACTAAAAACAAGAATAAGTAGGTGGTTTCCTAATAACATGTCCTCATAGTAGATCCAGTAGACAAATTATAAGTAAATATTTTTAAAATAAAAAAACTGTCTTTATAAAGTAGCTTTAATTGAAATATTTTACTTTGAATTTCAATATAAGAAAACATACCTTTTGCTAGCTACACCTCCAGAAGCAAACAATATCCTCCCTTAAGGCACAGCATATTAGTATAGTCCTCAAATGATCTCTATAACTTTCAGGTAAAATGTGCAGCACTCAATCAAAAATTAGACCAAACTAAGAATTGAATTATCAAACTCAAAAAGGAAACTCAGGAGAAAATATACCAGCATGGCTAATAAGAGATAAATGGATAAACATAGAGATAAAAGCAGAAATATTAGATGGGAAAATATTATGAAGATGAAATACAAACTTCAGACATATGAGCATAATTGTGCTTGCAGAGGAGAAAAAAAGATAAGGAGTAAAAGCAATATTTAAAAAGAGACAGTTTTCCAAAACCAGTGATGGCATTAAATTACAGATACCAGAGTAACAATTTAACACCAAGTACAAGACATAACTGTATTTTTCGAAGTCCTGGGGATAAGAAGGGCTGGGAATGGAGAAGAACAAACAAAACAAATGAAATGGGTAAGAGAGGAACTCATGCCCAACAACATCAAGTGAAATGATTCTTCCTAAATGAAGCTAAAGACTTTTTCTCAAACAAGAAAATAATTAGAAATTGGAAAGAGATAAGAAAAAAAAGATCAATTACATATGGATCTAGCCAAGAAAAATCTAAAATAACAGAAAATGAGAAAATATAACCCAAAGAAAATAGAAGGAAAAAAAATTGAGGTGAAAATGAATGGCATAGAAAACAAATATAAAATAAATAGACTCAATTAAATGAAAATGTGATCCTTGTAACAAATGATTAAAATTGAAAAGCATATGGCTAGAATGCTCAGCTAAAGAGAGAGGAATAATAACCAATACAAGAATGACAAAAAGACTAATTATACAGGTGATACATATATGATAAATAATGTTATACTAATATGTTTGATAATTTAGGTGAAATTAATAAAATTTTAGAAAAATATGTCAAAAGTGACAAGGATTCATAGAAAATGTAAATAATACTGTACTAAATCAAGAAATGGAATTTAAAATTTCAAATATCCTTTACTGTTTTCTGTCACACACATACATCCAGGCCTAGTATGCTTTGTTGATGAATGCTAGTAACATAAAAATATGAAATATGCTAAAAATTTATTGAGGGTTTAATCAAGAGAGGAACTCATGCCCATTTTTGCAATTCTCTGTAAAATTGTTTTATAGGAATTTGTAACCTCAATACAAAATTGTGGTTTTTCCTTTCATGAAAGTATAATTACAGGGCAATATTATTTATAAAGTTAGAGTAAAAACTTTCCAACAAAATATTTTCAAAGCAAACCCAGCAATATATAAAAAGAACAATAAATATCAATAGATTTGGGTTTATTCCAAAGATGCTGGATAGTATGATCTTTTTAAAGAATATAAATCATCACATCAACAGTAGTGAAAAAAATACACATAATATTTCAGTAAAGGCAGAACAATTATCAAAATTTAATTTCCACTTATAATAAATGCTTTTAGCAATCTAAAATAGAAGAATATTTATAAACTAATAAACTATTACTTGTATAACCTATGAAAACTTATAGCAAATATTATATATGATGGTGAAAGTTTGAAAACTTCTACTCTTAGGTTGACCATGAAAAAGCTATGGCCCTTTTACCATTTCTACTGAATATTGCATTTAGTGCAGTGCAACAAAAAAGTGTATTAAAGGTATAAGGATTCAATAAAACATTGTATGTTATGGACTGAATTGTGTTCCCTTAATCCTAACCCCTAATAGCTTAGAATGTGACTATGTTTGAAGACATGATTTTCACAGAGGTAATTAAGTTAAAACAAATTATTAGGACAGTTCCCAACTGAGTCCTTATAAGAGAAGGAAACAGACACAGACACACAAGGAAGACGATGTGGAGACATAAGGAGAACATTTGAGCATGGAGTTGGCTTTACAAGTAAAGAAGAGAGGCCTGGAACAGATCTTTCTCTCATAGCACTCAGAAAGAGCCAACTCTATCACCTTGATCTTAAGATGCTGGATTCCAGACTTACAGAACCTTAAGAAAATATACTTCTGTTGTTTAAGCCACCCAATCTATGGTAACTTGTTAGGATAGCCCTAGCAAACTAATACATTCTCTAATTGTATTTATTGTATATTGTCATATAAAATATATACATATGTAGAACATCAAAAATATTCACAGATAGATTATTAAAATTAATAAGGGAATTTAGTTAATAAATTAGACATAAAATCAGCTATAATTTATTTATAATATATTTATGCCTATAATCCTAGCACTTTGGGATGCTGAGGCGAGAGGATTATGATTCCAGGGGTTCAAGAACAGATTGGGCAACTTGGTGAGCCCTCATCTCTACAAAAAAAAAAGAAAAAAGAAAAAAGAAAAAAAATCAGATGCAATCACATATAAAATAATGTTTATAAGATATCATTTGTTATATAACTAAAAGTCAAATGCTACATATCCATAAAAATTCTTTAAGAAAAGCACAAAATATTATTTTAAAAAGTTTAGTCAAAGGTATGAAGGAATATGTCATGTTCAGAGAATGGAAGACCAAGTCATTTTTTCCCAAATGCCTTAAGCAAAATCCTTGCAGATTGTTTTTGGAAATGTACAAGCCAATTTTATAATTTACTTGGAAAATTAAAGGACTAATAACAGCCAAGACACTCTTGAAGAAAAGCATGTTAGGAGAATTTACTTTATTAGAAAACAAGATTTATTATCAAAGCTACAGTAATTAAAAGAAAGTGTGGTATTGGCACAAGAATAGTCTAATATATCAACAGAACAGAATAGAGTCCAGAAACAATCATCTATAAACACTTGAATGATGACCAAATGGCACAACATTTTAGTGGAGAAAGAACAGGCTTAGAAAAAAATGAGAGAGTCACCTTGATATACATATTTTTAATATATCATGATTATAAATTATTTCAGTCTTATACAAAAATCAGCTCTGGGTGTATTGTAGATCCTAATGTGAAAGACTAAGCCACAAAGATGTTGAAAGGCAAAAGTACAATATCCCCATGGATATTCTAAATTGGAAACAACCACAACAGTAGAATGGCCTTTCTGTGAAATGAAATACCTTAGAGTAATACACAAGCATGACCTACTGTCTTGGAAACAATATGGGTCTTTCAGATTGTTGCTTTAAAAAGGCATGATGCAAAAGAATACACACTGTTTGATTTTATTTATATAAAGTTTGCAAACAATCTAAACTAATCTGTGGTCATCTTAAAGGTCAGGTAGTGGTCACCCTTGGAGAGGAAGAAGGTGATAGTTAAGGAATGCAGTGCTAGGGTGCTTGAAGGGACTGTTTCTTAATCAACCTGATGGTTGCATGGATTTATTATCTTTGGAGCAATTCATGGGACTAGAAACATATGCTTTGTACAGCATTCTGTATTTCTTTACCTTCAAAAATTATTCAAAATAATCCAACTAGGAAATCAGTAGAAAAGGAAAAATGCATGCTGTATTTAAGAAAATTTTCTAAATAAAAACAATATAGGCATAAAGAAAGACCTATATTTGACTACATAAATATTAAATTTTTTGTAGAGTAAAAATGCCAATATTAAAGTAAAAGTAAGTAAAACCATGCAAAACATGTGTACCAAAAATGACTGATTTTCTGTTTCTTTCTTTCTTTCTTTTTTATTGAGAAAGCAGGATTTATTGAGAGAACAGAAAAGCTCCCACAGTGGGAAGGGAACTGAAGGAGTTTCCCCTGATTTTCTTAATACACTACTGTGGTAAAGGTTGTAGAATTTTTTTCTGATATTTATAAAATTTCAGATATTCTTCATAATTTGGAGATTTACCAAAAGAGTTGATTTCACCTCATTTTGCACATAATAAAATAAGATCCAAAGTTGTATAGGGACTTCTCAGGGTTATAGAGGCAGTAAGTGACAAATCTGGGTTGCAAATTCCTGCCTTCAGATTATGTAGTTTCTTTCACACCAGCATCTCTTGAATTTTAATTTGAGTTTAATGATTTGGGAATCTTGCTGAAATTCAGATTCTGATTTACTAGGCCTGGCATTGGGCTCGATATTCCACATTTCCTGTAAGCTCCCAGATGATGCTGACATAGCCATGAGCCACACTTGGAATAGCAAGACCTTTTAGCTTGCCAACTCTGTATTACCCCTGATGGGCAGCAAACTTGTATAGGAACATTTGGAAGCACGGAGATACAAATGCACTGCTTTTGTCCTTGTAGAGTTTAAAGTCTAGTACAAAATTAAAACAGAATAAAGAGCAGTTATATGATTCAATATTCTGCTGACAATACTAATATTAAATGCATGAGGCTAAAAAATATGAATAACAGCAACATATTTTTGGTAACAAGAAAAGCTACCTTAGTAGTTTTGCCTTGTATATTTCTCTAGAATAACATTATAATAAGCTCCTCTTACACAGATAGGAAAAAAAAAAAAAAAATATATATATATATATATAGGAACATTTGGGCATACATGCATATACATTTAAGACTCTTTTTTAAACTCTCTTCATTACAGAGTTGTGCCACTCTGAGAGCACTGATACATGTAAAGCTTTTAGTCCTTACCAGACAATGCAAACTGCTATATTATAAGATGTGACTGATTTGGAAAAGTTCATCACTACATGTTGAAGATTCAACCTCATTTTCAAATGTTTGAGCAAGCTCGTATTATAATAAGTAAACATTAAAAAATTTAATCCACTGGTAATAGGTTTTCTCAATTAAAAACATTCTAGCAATAATGACAGGATATTAAGGATATTCTGCCATTTCTATCATCTGAGTGTTAGTCTAATTTTTAAAGCTCATTACGAAAAAGTGAATGGTTTACCAATTTGTGCTATCAAGAGTTTTCTTAATTTAGTAAATATCTTATCTTATACCCTGTGTATGTAATATGTGGTTGTAAAGTAATCTGCTCACCTTAACATTTTAATTAGTATAAGCAAAGCTTTAGTCGTTCTTTCAAAACCATGCATCTGTTTATTTTAGCATTATCATTTTTATTAATAGATAGCATATATAACTGATATTTCAAGAATTCCATAGATAATTTGGGAAATAAAATACCTACAGGAAGAAAATTAAAACTGTGAAATTATGAATTTAATGATGAAACTAAATATAGTCAGCAGAGAATAAAAGATACAAAGTATTGCTTAAAAGATATTCAGAAAATAATTCATTGAGAATATAAACTATTTTTTCAACATCACAGATTCAGTAATATTTTTATAGGACAACACAAGTATTTTTTTTAAATTTAATATAACAGTATTAATGAAACTATTTGCATTCAACATAATTAGAAGGATTCAGTCTTTGGACAGTATTTAAGACCTGGACAATAATTTAAGTGAGGAAATGAAGAAAGTTCAAGGTTTGAAACAAATCTATAAAATATAATATGTGAGTTAGTAAATGGTATTGCCACAGCTTGAATTCAGTGGTCTAAATGAATGCAAACCAGAAGGTAACTTTCTGAGAGATCACATTAACAATATTCATCATGAAAGTAATATAGGTTTCTCATGGTTCATGGTAATTTACCAAGTAAAAGTACACAAAATATTTGTGTAATTTTACCACAAAATATTGGAAACTCATAGTAGGGTTGTAAATAATCCCATGTCAATAATATATCTTTGAATACAGTTGACTTGAAAGATAGATAAAATGTGATCCTATCTGTTTGCTCTAAGATTTTACTGAATCCAACTTGTACTTTGTTTATATGATATTCATCTAAGTATATTTATAAGCACAATAGATGGCATATTGTCTTGTTTATACTAATCTTAAAATTAAAAAATTGCAGAATGAATGAATTAATGAATGGCATAGTAAATAAACTTATATGTACACAATGACTGTGGTGTGGTGTGTCAGATGGTTGAGATGTTGTCAGAAACATGTCAGACAAGATTCCTGTCCTCATGGAGGTCACAATCTGCCTAGTTAGACACAGTAAACAAATTATTTTAAATAGTGAAGGTAGCAGCAAACAAACAATACAATATACTAAAGAAGTGTCAATTGTTAGGAGGTGAGGATTTGAGTGGGGCTCAGAAGAGCAACTTTTCAAATGAGAACTGAAGAGTAAATATACACTAATGAGGTGTAAGAATAGGTGGTGCTGGGCAGAGAAAAGGTGTGTAGGTCCTCAAGTGAGACAGAGCAGGTCATCAAGTGAGATACCTCAAGCAAGAGAGTATGCCATGTTCAGAAAAATGTAGAAAATCCAGAAAATATATCAAGAGAGAAGAACACAAGGGAAGCAGGAGTAATGGGCAAGGTCAACCACATATGCTGTAAGCAACAGGAAAGCTTGGAAGTGATGTGACCAGAACTTCATGTTGAAGAGATTCCCTGCCAGAATGATGAGAGTAGTAGAAATAAGAAGGGTAGATGCACGACTCTGGACAAGGGAGATGCAGGAAAATGAAGCCATGGTTATGATGAGAAAGAAGGGTGAAGGTGACACACAGAAATGATGGCAATGGAGATGGAGATACCTGTACAGTTCTGGAAAGAGACAATAGAGTAGCAAAGGTAGCTTAGAATTTTCTAGATGGTGAAGAGGGCAATTTATTAAAATTAGAACTACTGCAGATAGGAATTAGACTTGGAGGGAAGATTATGAGTTGGAGGTGAATGTGAAACATGGAGTGCATATTTCATGAAGGGAGGAATACCTTTCAGTGGAGAGTGGAGCAGAACAGGAAGAAAATAGAAGCATGGGGATGTTTGTGGGACTGACTGTATGGAAAGAGATTAAGACATTGTCAAGAGAAAGAATATAGAGTGAGAATAGAAGAGGTATAGGACAGAGTCCTGGTAATTTTTCACAATCACTCTTACATGATGGGCAGAAAAGTAGCAGAAGAGATATCATGAAAATCCACCTCAAGAATCAGTTTATCACCGGAAACAACCAGAAATATCAGAATCCTGCATTAAGCAGAATCACCACATATAGTTGTGCAGTTTAAGCATCACAAAAGGACCTCCAGCTCAACTCATCACACTGAGGTTGTTTGTTAGCAGGCCCATCAGTCAAAGAAATGTGGTTTTTGTGATGTTTCTCGGGAGAGGACCTATTTTTATTTATGCACAGACTCAGTATGTGCTAATCATCATCATCGGTTCAGTTTTTCTTTCTTGGGGCTAAGAAAGGGCAGGTAATATCCTCAATTAGAGAAAGTCCTTAAAATGTTACAAACAATATAAAATGAACATACACCAGAAAAAGTATAAGTGATTCTAAACTCTCTTTCTCAATTAAATTTAAATTAGCATTCTAGATGCTTTCTCAAGCATGTTCCATATTTAAAGAGACTGGGGAAATTATAGACACAATTAGAGGAAGAGGAAATTATCATGCTGACAAAGAAAAAATGTCTAAGAAAGGACTTTTCAGCATTTCTGATGAGCTTTACATTTTGTTCCACTACATAGTTTGGGTACTTTCTAGGCACAAGGGTGGTCACAAGTGGTGTCAGAGGTTGAAGCTTGTGATCATATGATTCAATGTTTTTTTTATCCTAATTATAATATAGAAGAATGGACTTTCTTAAATTTCAACCCATAACTGCAAAAGTTAGAAAAAAATTGTGAGAGAGAAAGAGGGAAATTCAGGTTTTGTTTATTTGTCACCTGGGGAGATTATACAGATGTTCATAGGCATGAAGGCATCATGTTCTATAACTGCAGAATCAATAACTGAATTCTGATTTAATCACCTGAGTAAAAGGAATGATAATGTCTTAGTATTTTTTCCTTCAGAGCTTATAAATTTAAAAAAGAAGGGAAACAAAAAAGTAATTTGGTTCAGAATAAGGCAAATAAACCTGAAGGCTATTGCATTCCTGTTAAATATAATCAATAACCCTCACGATGAAAACTCCATGGATAACTTTTGCAATTAGATAAAGTGATAGATCATTATGTTGTAATATTTATATTTACAAATTTAAAAGAGAATATAAGTAAATATATTTAAGTACTTATATTTCAATTTATCACAGGGAATATTGAATATGTTATTTCAGTATGACAAAGAAGGATATCAGATTTCATTGTAGTAAGACATTGGATAAAATGGAGCAGTAAGGGAGTTAAAGGTATGTTACTAACAAAACTTTTTCCCATATATTTCTCCGTCTTCACTTCTCTGAACACAAGTAAAATATGTTGTGAGAATTTCATTTGAATATTTTTCTAAATATTTTGTTTTCTTCCTAAAGTATTTTCATCAGAAGATGGCAGCAAAATATCATAATCCATAATGTTTACAAGTTTTTCCCAACAATGTAATCAAATTGTAAATCTATTTTATTCTTACTAAATTGTTAATCTGTTGAAATACCACTTGGTATGCATAATGCAACAATTTACTTATTTTTGAAGACAGTAGGATGAGAGACACTTTATAATTTGAACTCCTAAACAAAAACAAACAGTTTATTTGATCCTTTAAATTAGTGGAGATGGGTGTATAACATTTTTAAGTTTTTAAAAATTTCCTTACAGAAGTACTCTGAAAATTTATACAACATAGATTGTAACATAATTTTTAAGAACAAGTTTATTTGGAAAATATGTAAACATGTTTGTACATAAAATTAGATCCAAAGCTGTTCAATTAATTTTTTTCTTTTTTCTTTTTTTTTTTTTGAGTCGGAGTCTCACTCTGTTGCCCAAACTGGAGTGCAGTGGCCGCTCCCGGCTGCCATAGCCTCGACCTGCTGGGCTTTGGCAATCCTTCTGCCTCATCCTTCCAAGCAGCTGAAACTACAGGCGCATGCTACCATACCCGGCTAATTTTTTGATTTATTGTAGAGATGAGGTCTCACCAAGTTGCCAAGGAAAAACTTAAAAAAACACATATTTTACTATCAGAATTTTTGAAAAAATGGCGTTCTGCGATTTTAATTTTTAAATTATTCTGAATGAGTTACTTTAAAATTGATCTATCTTAAATAATCTCCTTTCTAATGATATCTAACATGCTATCAGCCAGGTGCAATTGAGCATAAAGAAAATTTGACCTTGAAGGTTATTCTAAGAGTGGAAGTATCTAATGAAGAAATAGTTGAGATCCACATAATGAAAATTTCATAATGAAAATTTACCAGTGAATAAACACACACACACACACACACACACACACACACACACACACACACACACACAGAGTATATATATCAATTATTCACATATCATATATGAACATCTGAGGCAGGTTAGCCAGAGCAGATTAACCATAGATAGATAAGTTTCTTGCTGGCAGATCTAAATAAAATAGGGTAAGCATTTAGACATTGTTCTTATTGGTATATGACTTTCACTTGATCGAGCAGGCATACCAGACTTGATGACCCTGCAGGCTGGAACATGGATCTACCAGTACATTAACTCTCAGAAAAAAATAATGCCTTATCTAAAACACAGACATAATGTTCTAGTTAGGCAATAACTAGATTTTATGAACTTAGAAGGTTGAGAGATGGTAATCAAAACTTGTGACTAGATACCTACAGCCTATCCTTCTTAGCTATAGTTTGCTTAATCATTGTTGTAAAATTATATATAGCTTCTTGACAAAGGCAAGCATGTGGCCTCTCTTAAGTTACCCACATCTTCCTTGAGTGTGCCTCTTTCTTTCTAATAAATTTTGTCTTAAATTACACTTGAGATTTGCTCTGAAATTCTTTTCTGTGGTGAATGCAAAGAACTCGCAGAGCAACACTGCACACCCTACCCAGTATCATATCCATTATATGTTAATTAATGATGTATCACCCCTCAGACCTTCCCCAAACTCTACTGTATGCTGTGAGGCTGCCATGTTTGCAAACCATTTCTTCGAACTTTTTTTTTTTTTTTTATTTAACTGGTTTCCTCTTAGAATCTGACCATGGAGTTGCCGGAAAATGACTGATAGGTGGGAGGAGGGAAAAGGGGGCTGGTTTACTGTTTCTAGCCTCTAGCTTCTTCCCGCACCCTCAGCACCAGCCCATCTAGCACTGCCTGCTGTGGTCATCTCAATAGCTTGAGAAGTAACCATGGGGTGCCCAGCCCTCCACAGGTCTGAAACTACCCTCGGTGGCTGTCACTGAAGTCCAAACACCAACCACTCATGCCCCCACACCAATGGGTAGGGGCCTCATCAGAATATACTCTAAGAATAGATAGCCACAAGGCTCACTCAGACATCTCTCAGTCCCTACATTCTGTGTCACTTTGGTATATGATGCAAACTGGCCTGGTCTTCTCGAAGAGATAAGATCCCCTCAGCACAGACACAATTCTCATAAGCCTAAAAACAAAGCTTACCCCTATAAAAATTGCTTGATTTTCCTTTAAAAGAGAATCACAATAATTATTCAAGGTTCACTAATAAGTGATAACATGTGATACTCAGTTCTTTATTTCTGTGATAGGTCACTCAGTATTACTATAAGAAAAGGATTGGCAGTAGTGGGAAACTGCCGGAGATAGTGAGGGCGGGATTGGCAGTAGCAGAAATCTGCCAGGGAGGTGGGGAAGCACACCTCATCAACAAGGGGACATGAATAATGAACACTTGTATACCTAACCCTGAATTGTACCCCACATCTTTAAAATCAAAATAAAATAACAACAATAAATAATAACGTCAACAAAATTTTTTTTTCTATACCTGCACACATAAGTTTATTACAGCATTGTTCACAATAGCAAAAACATGGAACCAACCATGTTTCTCATCGAAAGAGGACTGGATAAAAAAATATGGTACATATACATAATGAAATATTATGCAGCCATAAAGAAGAACAAAACTATGAGCTTCACAGCAACCTGGATGGACTTAGAATCTATAATACTGAGTGACCTATCACAGAAACAAAGAACTGAGTACCACATGTTCTCACTTATAAGTG
>NW_007248078.1:1240055-1264214 GCF_000164805.1 Carlito syrichta
TTAAAAAAAAAAAAAAAAAATAAAAAAAAAAAAAAAAAAAAAAAAAAGGAATCACCTGTTACCTGACCCTAACTGAATACAGGTATAAGATAGGGGGAGGTATTCCCTGATCTCTGGGAATGATCTTCTGACAGAGTCCCTCCTGGCTGTCCCTGGCCCCTCCCACTGTCCCTCATATAAGAGTGCTCCCACTGTCCCCCTGCTCCCATTGTCTGTCCTGTAAGTGTGCTGCCAGAATAAACTACTTCAACATTACATGTTGTCTAAGACTCATCTGTGACACAAACAGTACCAAAAGGGAAAAATCACCCCAGGGGAAGTTGATTAGCTGGGATTATCCTAAACTCCAAACATGATATTCACATCTTTTCTTATTTCCCTAGCTCTGGTGATTTGAGCAGGTTCCTGTTGGTATTCATCCAGGCATTCCTATATTTCCAACTGTCTTGTCCCGTTCTGCTTCCAGCATCTAGGCAATCAGTTCTCTATTCTACATTCCCTCTGTGTGAACTATCTATCATGGTTTCTGATTGGATCCATTCTACATAATAGAAAAATACAATTAAAACCCAGCAAAAGGTCTGGCACAGTTTCTCACAACTGTAATCCCAGCACCTTGGGAGGTCAAGGCTGTAAGGCTGGAGGATGGCTTGAGCACCTGAGTTTGAGACCAGGTCATGCAACATAGCATTTCTACAAAAAAAAAAAAAAAAAAAAATATATATATATATATATATATATATATATATATATATATTAGCCAGGCATGTTGGCATGCACCTATAGTACTGTAGTCCCAGCTATTTAGGAGGCTGGGGCTGAAGGATCACGAGAGTCCAGGAGGTTGAGGTTGCAGTGAGCTGTGATCATGCCATTGCCCTTCAGCCTTGGTGACAGGGTAAGACCCCAACTCAAATAAACAAACAAATAAAAAAGTCCACCAAGATAGTGTGTTTTAAGAAGAAAGGGCTGCTATTGGCGTTTATTGTCTTATTTCATTGCTATTTGGTTCAGTTTGCAATCTTTAAAACGACCTAATTTATTTTTGTACCACAATATAATTTCACTGAAGAGAGTAATACCTTAAAGAATCCTGTTTTTTACTTATATGATAAGCTCACAATACATATGCTGAAATTCATTAAACTGTAGGAGAAATGCTGTCTCTGTAGTTTGAAAAAACCATTATAAAAGAAGTCATTGTTTTTATGTTCCATGAATTCTAAATACATTGGTATGCAGAGGCAGGGATTGGCATATCTTGAGATTTAAATAAACTTTGTTTAATTACTCTCTGCAGGATAAATGCCAAAGTTGATGTGGATGAAAGTTTAGGCATTATAATTTATCACTGCTCCCTGAAAAAAAAAAAAAATGGCTCCTGCTTTAGAATCCAGTTAGTTAAGCAAGAGTTATATCTACAGGAAATGATAAAAACAGACTGTAGTACAAGTTAGTGGGTGACACAGATGGTCTAAGATGTCTTCATAAAGTAGCAAACTAGGACATCATAAGGCAAAATATTTGGAAATCATGAGGCAAACTGTGTATTAAAGAGGCACGGCAGGTGTTATAAAAGCGTTAAACCCAGAGAAATATTTAAGAATGGGCTCTATTTAACCCACTTAAGAGGTACTGGTAAGAACATGGTCAAGTTCTAATAATGGGGAGAACTAGACAACTTATCAGGATGTTGATGCAAAAACTGGTCCTCAGGACATGAAAAAACATGTTTCTCAAAAGGGTGCATAAAGTTAGGTATGACAAGACGTTGAGGCATAGAAGGTGGACTGCACACTGACAATGTTCTATGGTTCATCTTAGGAACTGGACGTAGGACATGCAGGAAGAAAGAGGTTTGTTCCAGTCTTCTTGAGAAGGAGAAGTTGAGACGAAGGGTCTAGGCTTGGGAGAGAGAGGACTATATTTTAGCAAGACAAACTAAATTAAAAATCCTTAGTTGCTGTAAGATATAAAAGTTTTAGGATACGCATTTATCCAGCTCAAAACGTTGAATCTGCAGCATTCTTTTTTGATTCGTTCCCATCAAATTTTGTTTACCTAAGTCATAAGCACTTAACTCGAGTAGTCACTCGATAGTACGATTACTCTTATGAGTATTTTTCTTTTTCTTTTGTATTTAAATGCCATGGCTTCTACTAGCTTCTTTTACTGAGAAATAAAAAATATTTAATTCTAACATTTGCTGAAATTTAGTATTCCGCTTGAACTTCAAAATTCTTCAACTATGAAATGAATATAACTTCAGCAAATAGTTTCCTTGTTCTTTTCTAGTTACATTTCAAGTACTGCTTTGTTTTTTTGTTTTTTAATAAATAGATCTAAAAATAATTTGGGACATACACATATATTAGAAGTAATCAGAAATTGTAGAAAATCAGTACTCAAAATTCCAGACTTTTACACTCTTAGTTTTATGCTTTATTAACATTTCATACTATGGGAAATTAATTTTGCCATACAAATTAAATGTGTTTTATTCATTTCATGCACATTGAACTTGATTTTGTCTTGAAACTAAATAGATTATTTTAATCACATCCAAAAGAAAATTTCATTTAAATTACAAAGAGTAAAAAGAAAACTTTAGATATAAAAGATCATTGTTTTTCTGAGTTAAAAAATATATTTAATTAAATATGATTTAAATGTTATTTCATCTTCTAAATTTTCTTTTAGAAGCAGAGTCTCACTCTGCTACCCTGGCTAGAGTGCAGTGGAATACTCATACCTCATTGCAGCCTCGAACTCCTGGGCTCAAGTAATCTGCCTGCTTCAGTATCCTGAGTATCTGGGACTATAGGTGCACACAGTTTTTAAGCTTTTTTTTTTTTTTTTTTTTTTTTGGTAGAAACAGAGTCTCACTATGTTGCCAGGCTGGTCTTGAATTCCTTGCCTCAAGGGATTCTCCCTCCTTGGTCTCCCAAAGTGTTGACATAACAGTCATGTGTCACCACGCCTTGCCTGTAGCATGTTGTTTCAACTCCCACACATGGCGGTTAATTACGAAAATTATAAATAATTCTTCCTCTGACTGTAGAGTACCTTGATATAGAACAGTCAAATAATAAGATAGCAACAGAGATTACTAAGATATTTTTAAAATGTTTTTGTTTTTACATAGATGACTTTTAATTTCTAATGGTCTATTTGTCAATAACCTGTTTCTAATGATGCAGATGGTACAAGAAAAAACAAACACACATGTTAAAATAAAGCATTTTAGCTTATCTTTTTCCTTTTTGACCATCACTCCCTCCATGACTCCATACATATTTTTAAAAATTATCTTCAGTTTAACATCTGGATAGATACCTTAATCTCAACTTCCTGCTCATGAGGAATATCTCTGTGTATATAGCCTATATCTCTGTGCTCACAGGGGGATGACAAGTGAAGATGTCACATGGCTTTCCTTTTTTCTTTTTTGTTTTTTTGAGTTGGAGTCTCACTCTGCCGCCCAGACTTGAGTGCAGTGGCTGCTCCCGGCCACCGCAGCCTCGACCTGCTGGGCTCCGGCGATCCTTCCGCCTCAGCCTTCCGAGTAGCTGGAACTACAGGTGCGCGACCACGCCCGGCTAATTTTTTGATTTATTGTAGAGATGAGGTCTTGCCAAGTTGCCCAGGCGGGTCTCAAACCCGCGGGCTCAGGCAATTCACTCACATCAGCCTCCTAAAGGCACGGGATTATTGGCCGAGCCACCTAATATGACTTTTCAATGTGACCAAGAGGAAAGGCACGGGCCTTGATGTCCCCTGACTGTAGACCCAAGCTCTCTGATTGTCTGTTCCATCCTGGGCCCGGTACCAATACCAAAGGAAACTTTCTAGGCTACTCTCTTGCCTTACTGCCAAGATTCCTTGGAACTTAAAATATTTTCTGTCTCATTATCTATTTTTCTGGAATAAGTCTTTTTTTCTTTTCTCTCTTTTTTTTTTTTCAGTTGGGGTCTCATTCTGTCTGTCACTCAGGCTGAAGTGCAGGGGCATGATCATGGCACACTGCAACCTCGACCTCAGACACATGCCACCACATCTGGCTAAATTGTATATTTTCTGTAGAGGTGAGGTCATGCTGTGTTGCCCAGGCTGGTGTTGAATTCCTGGGATCAAGCAATCCTCCTGTCTCAGCCTCCCGAAGTGCTGAGATTACAGGTGTGAGCCACCACGCCCTGCCAGCAGTAAGTGTCATTTTAAAAATTGTTTTGTTTTTCTAAAACTACATATGTGAAGTATACTTCCCAATGCTGGCTTGTCTAGCAATGTTCTTCACTGACTGAATTCTGCTACGGTTAAAGTTCTGCGTTTAGAATTATTTTCTATGTAACTTTACAAGCATTGTTCCATTTTCTTCTAGCATTCTATATCATAAGACATAGCCTGGTTTTTATTTTTTCAAGAATGACATGTATTTTATCTCTCGTGTCAAGTACTTACATTATAACCATGCTCTTCTTTGTTTTACTTTTCCCATCAAGCATGTCAAGGTTCATGAGCTTCTGCATAGGTTTATATGGTTTTAAGGTTATTAATAAAAATTTTAAACATTCTGCCTTTATTTTTTTTACATCATCAGTTTTAATATTTCAGTTTCAATAATCCTGTTTATTTTGGTTCTCTATCTTTTTGCATTGTGTGTGTGTTTCAGATGTCTTGTGACTTCTGCTTTTTTTTTTTTTTTTTTTATTTTTCACAAGGAAGGTAGCCAGTGTGAATATTTTCTGCTGTTTTATAAATAGTTCTGCTTTTAAAATAAGCCTTTGCCGGGCTCGGTGACTCAGCCTGTAATCCCGCACCTATGGGAGGCTGAGGTGAGTGGATTGCCTGAGCCCGCGGGTTCGAGACCCGCCTGGGCAGCGAGACCTCATCTCTACAAAAAATCAGCCGGGCGGTAGCGCATGCCTGTAATTCCGGCTACTCGGAAGGCTGAGGCGCCAGGATCGCCGGAGCCCAGCAGGCCGAGGCTGCGGTGGCCGGAAGCGGCCACTGCACTCCAGTCTGGGCGATGGAGTGAGACTCCAACTCAGAATAAATAAATAAATAAGTAAATAAAATAAGCCTTACTCTTGAATGAAAAGACAGCTACGTAGTGTTGCACTAGTGGAACTTTCACTGGCAGAACCTCCCTGCATCCCCCCACAACTCTTCCTATCTCTCTTCTGTTTCATTGTCTCTCTGCCACTTGTCAATACCTACCACATTTATCTACTGTTTTGTTTATTGGTTTCCTTACCCTGCTCTTCCAGACTGTGTATGCCAGAGGGTGTTGCTTATTTAATTCATCTCTATATCCTCAATATTTGGAAGACTTTCTGAACAGATATTTGTAAAAAGAATGAATACATGAATGGCGTCCGCCACTCTCTACTCCCCTCTCCCTGCCCATTCCCTATGCAAGAATATAGAGAGGAACTCTGTAGGGTGTCAATACCCAAGAGATGTCTCTGACAACTCCAGGCAGTTTTTGCAATTGTAAAGGTCAAACAGTGCAAATGATTTTGCCTGGAAGTGAATTCCATGCATGGGCGAGCAGCGATGTCAGGCACAAAGCTAATCTATAGATGTTCCCTGGTAAGGAATCGCTGCAGTTTCCTATGCTACAATTCCTAACCCACCCCCTGTCCTGGCTGACTCCTAATTTGCAATCACTTCAGGTCTCTACAGGAAGATGGCCTCTTATCTCTGCTTCAAGTCTCTTCTGTGCTGGTGGTTATTGCTGGTGTTTGTTACTGGGAAACCCAACACCTCTTTTGCTATTCACTTTCCTTACCTTTTCTTCACTATTTTGTTGCTTCCTCCTCTTGTTCTCGCGTGTTCTTAAGAGACACAGGAAACTAGTCCCATGTTCTGTCCACAGTTAACCTGGAAGTCCAGTGCTTGTTTTTTGGTTGATTGGCTGGATTTCAGTCCTTCAAAATAGCCCAACAGATAAAATTATATACACAAATACAAAGAATTTGTATATTAATACAACTTGGGGAGGAATAAATCACTAAATTCAAAATGTATCTGTCAATGTGTTATTTTTCATACATTAGCTGGTTACAGGATTTTACAAGTGACACATATAACTGCAGAACAATCCTTTCTAGTAGGTAGCACAGAAATTAATATTTATATTTCATAGACAGCAAAATTGCTAAATGTGGCAAGACTAACTTTACCAAGCTAATTAATGGAGAATCAGACATTTCAACCCAGGTTGGACTTGGAGATCTAAAGAGTTTTATATTAATCCAGTCTGGGAATAGCTCAGGAGAAATACTACTTCACAAATGCCAGCCTGTTTTTGAGTATATTTGAGGTATGTACTAATTGGGTTTAATTATATATAGTTTTTATTATTGAGGCTACAGGCCAAAAAAAAGTTTAGATAAAGAAAAAAGCATATTCTGAAAGAGCCCCAATTTTTGTTTTGTTTTGTTTTTTCCTATGTCTAACTTAACAACAGGAAGATAAGATGTGGTCCTAATTTCCTTTGGGCAGTGTTCAGAGAAAAGCATAAGGAAAATCATTATTCAAGTTATAAAATATTCATTTATGCTGACCTGCCTTTTTAAAAATAGAGGCTTTTAAAAGAATCCTGTTTCTGTTAAGCACACCCTGATTTCTTTTTGAGCCCATGCCAACAAAGACGTTGTAAGGTGATAGTACCCTCTATTGAGAGGTGTCTTCTTGCCTCATACTTAATATTTTATTTATTTGGGCAGCTTTGCTTCTTTAATATATCACTCAGGAGGAGGCAAGGATGGTCTAGAGAGTGATTCCAAGTGAGTCTGTGAGCTTCTTGAATTATGAGAAAATATTTGAATCACTCCTAACAATGTTAAAAAATAGAGGGTATTATTGTACTTGCAACTTGCTCATGATAATAATGGGATCATTATCCTAATGGCATATGTTAATATTTATCCTATACACTGCAAAAGGGAGAAAACTAATATTTAGGGGGGTTAAGTAATTTTTCATACACCTTTTAAGTGGAGGATCTGGAATTTGAACACCATTGGCTCTGAGTCCAAAATAAACTCTCCATACTACTGTATCTTCAGTGTTCTAACAGGAATTTTCTCTGTCTTGATGGATGAGAAGTTATGGTATTTCCCAATGAATGAATCACTGAGAGAGAACATCAAGACAAAAGGAAGAAATTAATTCACTCAATTATGTTTCATGATAGAGACCCTAGATGTGATATTAACAGAATTGTTCCATGATTCTCTTTTGAAATGGTGCAGTTGTTTCAGTCTTATTCTAAGTTCTAAGGTTCTCACGTCTGGCAAAACAAACAAACAAACAACAACAAAAAAAAACTTTTCATCCTATTAGTGTATTGGCTAATCACTTTTCTGACTATTCCTTCAAAGCTCTTGCTATGATTCCTTTTTAAAAACTTGAAAACCAGGTACTTCAAATTCAGACCTTTCCATAGTTACAAAGTATCACATATAATCTTTGCTGATCCGTTAACAATATTTTCATCATTAAAGGGTTTTGTGACATATTTTTAGCTTGAATCACAAATTCTAGTGCTGGAAAGTTTGCTGCTAATGATGCATTTTATTTTGTTTGAAAAATAAAAGAAGCATAGCCTATGCATTTTTCTCTTTTTCTTAGTGATTATAGTGACAGGCATCTGAGAATACCATTACAATAATCTTTGATCTCCTTTTTCCTCCACTTCTTCCTTTTTGAATTCTTAATTTGTTGGTTTCCTTAGTGCTAATTGTGTAAACCATGGCTGTTTCTCCAAGACAATATATTTCAGTGGGAAGAAAATTAGTAATGAGAAGAATGAACTTTAAAGTAAGATTCAGCCACATGTTAATGGGTGTATAAAATGATAATTTTAAAATATCCATGTCATAAGATTGTTGTAAGGGCTAAAAGAAATAAAAATGTTGATTATAGCATATAGAAGACATTAAAAAGATTACAGTTTTCTTGCTCTTCATTAAACGTGCTTAATTAACAAATAGTCATTACAAAATGATTCTGTGTTTGTAAAAAAGCAAACAACCAAAAGCCTCAACAAAGAACAAAAGTTCTGGGATTATGGTGCAAAATGTAGAATGCTTCATTTAATGTAAATAGTATTCACATCAAAGCTTTTGGAATTATAACAATGACTCAAAGTGAGATTCACTGTAACTTTGAAATATCATAGAAAATAGCAAAAGCTTGGCAGTTACACCAGCATGTGAACACCAATGAGCTCACTAGAGGTGAAGTCACTTTCTAAGCTTGTATCTTGCTTGTACTTTCTCAACCTCCTACCTACATCTCACTCCCTTCTAATCTGACTTCTGCCTACAACACACCACTAAAATCTTAATTCCAAACTTACTACTGGCCTCAGAGTTGCTAAATCCAATGACTTAATTATATAATTTTCAGTGTTGATGTTTTTGGATCTCAGTGTTGGGAGAGGTCATCTGGCATGATTCTTGCTACAGACTAAATGGAGTCCCCCTCAAAATTCATGTCTAAGCCCTAAATGCAAAGTGATAGTATTTGAAAATTCATTCTTTGAGGAATAACTAAGTTTAGTTGAGGTCATGAAGATAGGCCCCACATGGTAGGACTGGGGACCTTAGAAGAAGAGCACCAGAGAGCTTGCTTTCTCTCTCTCCACCATGTGAGGACTCAGTGAGAAGGCAGCCATCTGCAAGCCAGGAAGAGAACCCTTATCAGAAACCAAACATATTTCAACCTGGTCGCAGATTTCCAAAATCCAGAACTATGAGAAATAAGCATCTTTTGTTTAAGTCACCCAGTCTATAGTATTGTCTAATAGAAGTCAAAGCAGACTGAAATGGGCCTGGAGCCTCTCTGCATGTTTTTAACAAGAATGCAAGGATCTAGCAACTGTTTACTCTGAGAATAAGTCCTTGGATAGTCTAATCCAGCTCTCTCTCTCTCTGCTTGCAGTTCTTGGTAGAGCCACAGAAGATACCCAGAATGCAACATCCTGGGATAAGAAAGAATGTCTAGAGCCAGATAGAAATTGTTTTAAGTTTAGCAGGTCATATATTTGTCACAAACTCAACTTTGCACTTGTAGCTTAAGTGAACCTAGACAGCATGGATATGATTGTGAGGGCTGAGTTCTACTAAAATTTATTTATTTACAAAAACAGGCCATGGCCAGATTTGGCCTGTGGGCTGTAGTTTGCATTCCTTTGCTATACACAATGAACATGGTTTAGAAGACTTGGCCTTGTATCTGATGAACCAATGTTTTAGCGCTGCTTTAATTTCTTCCATGCATGTCTTGTAGTTTTCGGTGTAGGAGTCTTGCATATTTTTTGCTAAATTTATTTCCTAAAATCTGATGGTTTATTATACTATAAGTGCAATTATTTACCTAAATTTTCTAATTTTATGACTGTTAGAATATAAAAATACAAATAATCTCTCTATATTAACCTTATATCTGCAATTTTGCTTAGTTTTCTTATTAGTTTAACTAATTTTTTAAATTCTCAAACATTTTTAATGTAAATAGTGCTGGGGAAAGCTGACTGACCACATGCAGAAGATTAAAACAAGACCCCTACCCATCACCATACACAAAAATTAACTCTAAATAGTTCAAAGACCTGAATGTAAAACCTCAACCTATAAGAACCTTTAAAAATGCAGGAGACACTCATATGGAAATCAGAACCGGCAACCAATTCCTGATCAAAACCCCAAATGCCCATGCCATAAAAGATAAGATACACAAATAGGACCTATCAAACCAATAAGCTTCTGCAAAGCCAAAGAAACCATCAAGAGAGCAGGGAGACAGCGCACAAACTGAGAAAAAATATTTGCTACCTGTATATCTCACGAAGTCCTAACATCTAGGTTCTACAAGGCCCTCAAACTGTGCTGAAAAGAAAAAAACAAACAGCCCCATTACAAAGTGGGCAAAAGATATGAATCGACACTTTTCAAAAGAATACATATGAGCAGCCAACAGATACATGAAAAAATGTTCAGCCTCACTAGTCATCAAAGAAATACAAATTAAAACCACACTGAGATACCACCTGGTGCCAGTCAGGATGGTCATCATCAATAACTCAAAAAAGCAACAGATGCTGGAGAGCATGCGGCGAAAAGGGAACCCTTCTATACTGTTGGTGGGAATATAATATATATAATATATAATATATATGAGATATATACAATCTCTGTGGAAAACAGTTTGGCAACTTCTAAAAGATCTAAAAATCAGCCTTCCATACAACCCCGCAATCCTCCTACTGGGAATATACCTGGAGGAACTCAAACAGCTCTATGAAAAAGATACCTGCACACGCATGTTTATTGCAACATTATTCATTATAGCAAAAACATAGAAGCAACCATGCTGCCCATCATAAGAGGACTGAATTTAAAAAATGGGGTACATATATACAATGAAATATCATACAGCCACAAAGAAGTGCAAAATTATGAACTTCACAGCAACTTGGATGGACTTAGAGGCTATAATACTGAGTGATCTGTCACAGAAACAAATAACTGAATATCACATGTTCTCATTCATAAGTGGACCTTGAACAATTATTGTAATACTATAAGAAAAGTGAAAGTAGTGGGAAAGTGCTGGGGAGTGAGGGTAGGATTGGCAGTAGTGGGAATCTGCTGGGGAAAGGAGGGCATACCTCATCAACAAAGATACCTGCATAATGAACATTTGATTACCTAACCCTGAATTGTATCCCACATCTTTAAAATTAAAAATTAAAAAAATAATGATAATTCTGCAATCTGCAAATGGAAACATTTTCACTTTTTAAAATCTGATCTATATGTTCTTTTCCCTTTATGTTATTTCAGCATATAAGACCTTTACTATCATGTGAATGAAATGTCCAGGGTGCATATTCTTGCCTCTTTGTTTTCATCTTAGGGGAAGTACTTCATATTTGACCATGAAGTACGATGTTAGTTGTAGGAGCTTAGGGGGGGCCCTTTTTCAGATTGAAGATGTTCTTATCTATCCCTAGGTTGTTGAAGCTATTTACGTGAATATTCTAACTTTTGTCAAATGAGTATTTGCTGCAACATATTCATTTTTGCTGAATGCTTTTTCTATATCCTTAGAAATAAAATTTCCCCTTTATTCTCTTAATATAGTGAAATGCAAAAATTGATTTCTGAGCATTAAATTAAATTTGTGTTCCTCATATAAACCTCAAATGGTTATAATGCCCTATCTCTTTTAAAAGTTGCTGTTCTCAACTTCATGCTTTATTGAGGATTTTTGTGTTTATGTTTGGAAGGAATATTGGTATGTGAATTTATTTTTTTGGTAATATTGTATGACTTGGGCATTGAAGTAATTTTGAATTACTAATGAGTTGGAATTGCTCCTGTCTCTTCTATTTTCTTAAAGAATGTGTATAGAATTGGTGTTACAGATAGTATTTTTTAACATTACGAATTGTATTTTTATTTCTAAAAATTTAAATCTAGTGATTTTATTATATTTACAATTTTTTGCTGAGCTCTGTCTTTTCTCATATATTATTAGCATATATTCTTTTACTCTTCTGCTCAGAATTTTAATAGCTGCTGCAGAGTTATGTGATAATTCTAATATGTGTATTATCTTAGGGTTACATATGTTGATTATTTACTCTCTTGAGTAGGGTTTAAGTTTTATTGGTCTTCAATATAGTAAATATTTTTGAATTGTATGCTGGACATTTTCATTGTCATATCATAGAAACAATACATCTTGTTATAATTTTCCATAGTTTTAGCAGGCAACTTATTTGGTTAGGCTCAAATGCAGCCTGTGATGAGTACATGCTCAGTCTCAGTACATATCTCTGTGTTTTCTACAAGATACTTTTAGTTGGCCTCATGCAAGCTTGGTTCATTGGTTTTCCAGGGACTTGTGTTTTATATTTATATTATTTTATATTTATATATGTAATACATTTATATATGTATTTTATATCACATATGTTTATATATATTTACATATTTTTGTGTTTGCATATTTACACATGTGTGTGTGTATGTGAATTAAATGTTCTCATTCATAACTTTCTCTTTTCCTCACTTTTCAGTCATACAAAATGTTCCAGACTTCTCTACTTATTTCCTTTGTCGAGAAAGATAAAAATTTTTTCTGGCAGTTTTTAAGCTGCCTGTGCCACCATTGCTGTGACTGCAAGTATTGACTTGTTCAAATTTATTTTCACTCCACAATCTGCCTGCTTTTGTTTGAATACAGAGGTCTCAGGTAGTTATTAACTTTATTTTTTCTAGAATTAATAACTGTTATTTGTGGGAGAATTGGTGTTTTAGAAACTCCTCTGTACTAGAAGGAGAAACTTGCAGAAGTATACTTACTATCATAAGGATTTAGATTCTACATATTATACAAAGAAGTATTCCCTGATATGGTGTGGTAAAATCAGATTGAAAACTAGGAAGAGTTTGAAATTTGTAGACCTTGAATACATGAACTAGTTTACACTAAGTGTATTTCCACTGCTAGAAAATTGAATGAATTAAATAACTTTAAACTCGATTTTTTTAGATATTTGAAATTAACATGTAGTAGAAGAAAATAATACAAAGCTAGAGTACCACATGTTCTCACTTGTAAGTGGACCCCGAACATTTGCCATAATACTATAAAAAAGGGATTGGCAGTAGTGGGATACTGCCAGGGTGGTTGGGTCACAGCATCAACAAGGGTACCTGATCTCAAACCAGGCAAAGTGGGAACCAAAGGGAGGCCCAAACTTTACATATATGATGAATACTTGTATACCTAATTCTGAATATATACCCCCACATCTTTAAAATAAAAAAAGTTAAAAAAGCAAATAATGCAGAAAGTTCTCATGTAGTCTTTATCCTGTTTCTATCAAATTATAGTATGATATCACAACCAGGGAAATGGAATAATCCACCAACCTTATTCGTCTTCCCAGTTTATGGGTACTCATTTTGTATGTGTATTTAGTTTTAACTATACACTATGCTTTAGTTTATGTACCCACCACCACAGTGTCAATATGGAACAACTCTGATGCCACTTCGTGTCGCCCTTTTATGACCACGTTCCCATCCCCTCAAATCCTGGTAAGCACAAACTTATCCTCTATTTCTATCATTTTTGTCATTTTAAAGATGCTATCATACATTATGTAATTGCATACATTCTTACAGTGTACTTATTTTTGAGATTATTTTTCACTAGTCACAATTATTCCCCTGAGAGTCATCTAAGTTACTGTATCAACCTTTTTTGTTGTTTACTAGAATATTCCTTCTTGTTGTTTACTATTATATTCCTTTTTGTTGTTTACTAGTATTCTATGGTTTGTATACACCACTGCCTTTTTGACCATTCATCCTGTGAAAAACATCTTGACTGTTTCCAGATTGTATGTTTACAAATAAACTTGCTATAAGCACTCATAGACCGGTTTCTGGTGCACATAAAATGCTATTTATTTATAACAAATGAGCAAGATTTCAATTGCTGAGTTATATGGCAATTGCATGTGTTGTTTTATAAGAATCTGTCTATTTTTTCCAAGTTGCTATATCACTGTGCATCCCCACCAGCAAAACACCAGCTCCAGTTTCCTTACCAGCAGTTAATGTCTCCTTATTTTTCATTTAACCATTCTGTTATGTATATAATGCTATCTCAATGTAGGCTTAATTTTTATTTCCCTGATGTGGAATGATGTTGAATATCTTTTCATGTACTTTTTTTGTCAAATATACAGTTTGCAAATATTTTCCCCTAGTCTGTATTTGACTTTCCATGCTGTTAATGGGATCTTGGAGTTTTTCATTTTGATGTGGTCCAATTTTAATTGCTAATTTTTTTTTTCTATTTGTCTAAGAGTTTTGCCTTGCTGAGGATTCTGAGGATGTTGACTTATTTTTTTTTTAAAGATTTTTAGTTTTACATTTAATATTTAAGTTCATGGTCCACTTTGAGTTAATTTGTATACAAGGTGTGAGACATTGGTTGAGGTTTTTTTGTCCCGCCCCCCATGAATGTCCAACTGCCTCAGCATTATTTGTTTAAAAGGCTATCATTCCTCCAAAAATTGTTTTTGCACCTTTGTAAAAATCAGCTAAGCATATTTTGGTCACCTATTTTTGGCTTCTGCATTATGCTACATTAATCTATGTATTTATCCCTTTGCTAAAATCACACTCTCTTGATTACTCTAGCTCTATCGTAAGCCTTAATCATGGGCACAGTAATTTTTTTTTCTATGCTAGTCTTTCTATTTCAAGATCATTTAGATATTTGCCATCTGCGCCTTTCATTTAAATTTTAGAATAAGCATGTTTATGTCTTAAAAAAATCTAAGACTTTAATAAGAATTTCAATAAATTAATTCTTCTGATTTATAAACAGTATATCTGCTCATTTATTTAAATTTCTTTATTCTTTATCACAATTTTATTTATTTATTTATTTTTAATTTTAAAGGCTTAGGGTACAATATAGTAGAAATCACTCCATGGTGCTGGAACTTTACATTTTTCTTCAAATTCAGCCAACATCATATTAGCCAAAACATTAAAATTTTGTTCTAAAATATTTTGAAATTAGATTTATACATGAATAATTTTTTAATTCAAAATGTAATTGATCCCCAGTTTTTATGAAGATGGTGTTGAATGCATTGAGGTTTTGATTCTGTGGGTAATTTGTAAAGATAGGTGTCCCAGGAAAAAGAGCTGATATGTGAGATAAAGGGTAATAAGTTCTATTTTAAACATTGTTAATTTCACAGTTCATTTCACTTCAGACAGGTTGGAAACAGGTTGAAAAAATTGCCTTGGCTAATTACTTAATCATTATCGGAAACCAGGCTGAAGTTGGAACTTTGTTTTTCTGCATCTTTACCAGCGGGAATGTAATCACTGAGCATTATTATCAAGTTGCAGTAGTTCCCATGGGGTATCTGGTTCCAGCTTTTGGTGAGTCGCAGCAACATGAATGAAGCTGGAGAACATTATCCCAAGCAAACTAGCTCAAAAACAGAAAACCAAATGGCCACAAAAATAGAACTAATAGACACTGGGAACACCAAAAGTACAGAAGCAAGAAGGGAGGTTAGGATTCAGAATTTACCTATTGACTATAATGATCACCATTTGGGACATGGGTCACCTGACTCTAATCTCCACCAGTACGCTATGCAATATAACATGTAACAAACATGTAGTGGTACACCCTGAATCCAAAGTAAAATTTATTTTAAAAAAAGAAAATTGCTTGTTTTTCCTGATGAGTATCCCTATTAAGCTCCATTAAGAGGAGAAGACTGGATTTTTTTTTTTTTAATTTTTAATTTTGAAGATGTGGGGTACAATTCAGGGTTAGGTATACAAATGTTCATTATGCAGGTACCCTTGTTGTTGATGAGGTGTGTCCCCCCTCCCCTGGCAGTTTCCAACTACTGCTAATCCCTTTTTTATAGTATGATGATCATTTAATAGGGAAGTTTTGATCTTTCTTTCCTGGCTGTCTCCATCCTTCATTTCTGAACCCTCAGCTGCAGGGAAGTATGGAAGACATATGTGGACATAACATACCCTATGCAAGGTGAAAGCCTCTACAGGAAAATTATAACTATATTGTGTATATGTTGTTGACAGTTTTACCTAAGTCATTTCTCAGAAAGAAAATATTTGTCTAGTCTTAGCTACAGTAGTTAATCTCTACAATTGTGTCATTTGTCTAATGTGACAACTTAAATACTTAGCCAGAGTTGACTCTGACTCTGATCTAAATGATATTTATTTTTGAAAACTTTCCAGAATGTGAATTAAACCTTCCTCTGCCTTAGTTTATCCAGTTTTAAAGTGACACTTTGACATGATATATAACTTGTTGATGAAGTATTTAATAGCCAGTCTATATACTTTTAAAAAAATAGATAATAATTATCTTTTGTTAATTTAGATTTTTTCCAAACACACACAATACACACACACGTGAATTCACACACACACACACACACACACACACACACACACACACACACATATTTGAGATAGTCTTTTTTGTCACTTTTTCACTTCCTATTATATCACTTGAAATGGTTTTAATTTTCTTTCAGATGTACCCTTGAGCTCTTAAACTGCTTTCTTCAGCAGTGAATACCTATAAGAAACCAGTGTGTCCCGGAATCATTTCCATTAACTGGGTCTCCAAATGAAGTGCTGTATATCCAAAGCCTTCAGGCTGGAGTCACACTGCAGGTTTCTTTCTCTTGGTAAATGAAGCATGTTTTGTAGAACACTATGCATATCACCGAATAGTAGTCTGGGGGAAAATAAAGTGTTGATCATCTTAATATCTAGTTTGGAAACAAGAGGTGAACTAGAAAGCAAGCTTTGATAGATAGAATCATACCTGGAAGATTTTAAAAGGAATGAGAGGACTTTTATGAGTTGGAATGTCAGACAATAAAATTAACTGAGATAGGGTCAGGTGATCCAATTTCACTCAATAGTTCTTGGGTCAAAGGCTATTTACATTTTTTATAAATGGTTTTCCTGGTGCAATTAACACCTGCTTTTAGAAATCTTTGGACAAACAACTGAAGAAGAGGATGATTAAATATTAGAGTAGATATTGGATTTGTTTTCCCTTAAGCCCCTTCTGGTATTAATGTATGCAAATGTACTTAAAGCTTTCATTTTATCTCTAGAACATGGACTAGAAAAGCAAACTGCTTCTCTTACTTAAAACACTCCAGTGCTCCTGTGCTGAGTGTTACTAATAGCTTTGTTGTTCTAATATAATTCTCTAGGTGCTCCTCTTTCCCTTTGTAATATGCTTTTCATTAATTGAAGCAGATAGTCTTATGATTTGGATTCAGAGATATATGAGGTATGAAAATATATTCATATGTATCTGCTAATGAGACTGATTTTTCAGAAAACATGCCAGGATTTATGCATCTCAGTATGTGTTTATATTTCAAAATAGTCACTTCAGGCAAATTATACAATTTTCACCCATTCTATTATCCTTTGTTTGAATTATCTGTCTGAGGTTTTCTTTTAGAATTGATTTCAGAGTTCACTGAATATGTTTTAAAATATCTGAATAAGGCATGCCTTCAAAAAGTTAGGGTGGATTCATAGGTAGTCAAGGTAGGAAGAAATCCATCAAGGGTGAGAGCATTGGGTATTTCTGCTTTCAATGGTCACTAAATCCTTAAAGGTGGGAGTGAGGGAAAGACTAATGCAGTATCTTCCTTAACTTAAATTGATCCTAGGGCTGCTACCAGTGAAAAGTTCACCTGCTCCTGGAATTGTGTTGTTTTGTTGTTTTATTCCATGTAGTGATTCCAACAAGTAGGATAGGTGTAGTTTAGTATTGTTTTTCACCACCATGAGAGCAGGAGAAAGCAAGTGCAGTCTTAAGAAGCTCTTGGGCTCTCCTACTTATGAATACATCTATTCAGGATTTAAACATCCTATGAACAACACTTTGGAACACTATTTTCTCTTAGTTTCTTGCATTTGAAAAAATGTCAGAATAGTATCCTCCTTTTTTATGACCGAATTTCTATGTGTTTTGCTCACTGAAACTTTATTCTTGCTATCTGAATCATGTTCAATTAATTACATCCATTTTACGTTCTTTTAAAAAAATCACTAAACTTTAAAACATTTTATTTTTTTATAGAGTTGTGGGGTACAAGTAAGAATTAACTACAAAAGTAGGCTGCAAGCAGGTGAAGTTTGGGCCTCTACCTGGCCCTCACTCCCCCTAGTATAGGAGCAGCTACCCTTTGTGTTATTACATGCCCACCTTCTCCCTTCCCTAGAGTGCCCAGTGACTGCTGATCTCTCCCTTGTGCTAATGTGATTAATGTTCAAATCCCAGTTATAAGTGAGAACATGAAATATTCAGTTCTTTGTTTCTGTGATAGATCACTAAGTATGATGGTCTCCAGCTCCAACCAATTTGCAGTGAAGTTCATTATTTTGTTCTTCTTTATGGCTGTGTAATACTCCATTATGTATATGTACTACATTTTATTTATTCAGTCCACTTTCAGTGGGCAGCATCGTTGGTTCCATGCTTTCGTTATTGTGAATAGTGCAGCAATAAACATGGGTGTGTAGTTGTCTTTTTGGTAGAACGATGTATGTTCCTCCAGGTATATTCCCAGGAGAGGGGTTGCTGGATCATATGTAAGGTCAATTTTTAGTTCTTTTAGAAATCACCATACTTCTTTCCACAGAGCCTAAACTAGCTTACACTTCCACCAACCATGTAGAAATGTTTCCTTTTCTCTGCCCCAAAAACAAATGCCATAAAAGCTAAGATAGGCAAGTGGGACCTCAACAAATTGAAAAGGTTTTGCACAGCAAAAGAAACCATCAGGGGTGTGGGGAGACAGCCCACAAAATAAGGAAAAAATATTTGCAAATTTTGTATCTGACAAAGGCCTTATATCCAGGATCAACAAGGAAGTCAAAGTAAAAGGAAAAAAAAAAACATAAAAACAAAAAACCCCATTAAAAGTGGGTAAAGGTCATGAATAGACACTTGTCAAAAGAAGACATACAAACAGCCAACAGGCACATAAAAAATGTTCAGCCTCACTAATCATCAGTGAAATGCAAATCAAAACTACAATTAGAAGTCACCTAACTCCAGTAAGGCTGCCCATCACTACTAAATCAAACAGCAACAAATGCTGCTGCAGGTGCAGAGAAAAATTACTAAACTTTTAAAATCAATTACAAAATTATCTTTAGAAACGCATTTTAAATATGTATTAGTTAATTAAGTGCTTGGCTTTATTAAAATATATTATCTTTCTGGAACAATGCATCCCATTATATTGTGGGCAATAATTTGATTACAATAATATAATCATAATAATTGATTATCATAAATACAGTATCTGTTATCCTTTGGGAATTAAAGAAATGATGATATGCAGTTGATTGTATGCAACTTGACAATTAAAACATCTTCTCTTGTTACCAAAGTTTAAATAAAAAAGGTTATAAATCAGAAAGTGTGTTATTATCATTTGCAACCTAGCTTAATGGAAGGATACACTCATATTAAATATATGCCAAAAAATTCCTCTAACTTCTTTGCAGGACCCATAGTTTCAAATTTGAACTTTGCTCAGAAAATCAATATAAATCTAAACAAGTCCTCTGACTTTGTTCTCTCAGTTCATTTATCCACAATGCAATAATATGAGTTCTGGTGTTTTTGCAGCTTCCATTCAGAACTTGTTTTAAGCCGGGCTCGGTGGCTCAGCCTGTAATCCTGTGCCTTTGGGAGGCTGAGGTGAGTGGATTGCCTGAGCCCGAGGGTTCGAGACCCGCCTGGGCAGCGAGACCTCATCTCTACAATAAATCAAAAAATCAGCTGGGCGTGGTAGCGCGCGCCTGTAATTCCGGCTACTCGGAAGGCTGAGGTGGAAGGATGCCGGAGCCCAGCAGGTCGAGGCTGCGGTGGCCAGGAGCGGCCACTGCACTCCAGTCTGGGTGACAGAGTGAGACTCCAACTCAAATAAAAAAAAAAAACACTTGTTTTATTATACTTCTCTTTTGTATTAATATCAATATTTTATTTTTTGTTTATTTATATTTATATTACATATGAAATTGATCTGAAAATTTTATGCTATCCAATACCATGTAAAATCAATCAACAAGATCAAATGAATCCTTCTTTTTCCTTATTTTGACAATATCTTATTAAAATTTATCTAAGATTATTGATGGATATATTTTTGGAATGCCATACTTTATACTAAGATTTAGTAAGATGAAACTTATGTCTCTATGCCTAGGTTTCTCTTTCATGTCTATAGTATATAAAGAATTGGGACATTGATTCACAAATATCAGATCAAAATATCTAAATAAAAGTATAGTAGGTATTCAAATCCTACTAGTCAAAGATTAGCTAACTTAATGGTCTAGATTAGGGTACAATAAACTTTTTCTAAAAACAGTCAGATAGTAAAATTTATTTATCCATGGTCCATATGATCTCTGCCATAGCTATCCAACCCTGCCTTGGAGCACAAAGCCTTAGAAAATATACCACTGAATGGTCATCACTGTGCTTCAATAGATGTTTACTTATAAACATTTACAAACTTACAAGTAAATTTATAAATGGTAGACCAAATTTGGTCCATGGCTATAGTATACCTCCTCCTGACTTAGATAAACAAAATCAAATATAAATGTTTCTTCTTCTATCTAAAAGCAATAAGCACAGCTAATTAATTTTAGATATGTTTATCTCCCTAATCTTACATGTTCCTCTTGTCCAACAAGACACTTGTTACAAAATAATAGAGCTTTTTTTTTTTTTGAGTCAGGTCTCACTCTATCTCCCAGACTGGAGTACAGTGGCATGTTCACGGTCACCCCAGCATCAACCCACTGGGCTCAGGCGATCCTTCTGCTTCAGACATCCAAATAGCCGGAACTACAGCTACCATGCTAATACAAAACTCAGAGAAGAGTGCTTCCGGCGTCCCTCAGTCTTTGTGTGATGAGGGGCACGTGCACACAAGACTCCATCCATCCACCTTGGACAGCTTTCCTGAGCCTTAGAAACTGGCTCACCATAAATCCTAGGTTTCTTTTTTTTTTGCGTTGGAGTCTCACTCTGTCGCCCAGACTGGAGTGCAGTGGCCACTCCCGGCCACCGCAGCCTTGACCTGACCTGCTGGGCTCCGGCGATCCTTCCGCCTCAGCCTTCCCAGTAGCTGGAACTACAGGCGTGCGCTACCATGCCCGGCTGATTTTTTATTTATTGTAGAGATGAGGTCTCGTCAAATTGCCCAGGCAGGTCTCGAACGCGCGGGCTCAGGCAATCCACTCATCTCAGCCTCCCAAGGTGCGGGATTACAGGCTGAGCCACCGAGCCCGACTAAATCCTAGGTTTCTATCTGTGAGTGATAAACCTCGCTGCCTATGTGAGTCATAAACCTGCTTTGCTACTGCATTCAGCTAATTTTTTTTTTTAATTGTGGAGACGAGATCTCACCAAGTAGCCCAGACTGGCCTCGAACCCCTGGGCTCAGGCGTCCTTTCGCCTAGGCCTCCCAGTGTGCTGAGATGACAGACTTGAGTCACCTTACCCGGCCCCTTCCTTCTTTTTAATCAGTTCCTCTTCTTCCCATTGGTGAAGGAGCAATGCCCACCCTAGGGTTAGGGCAATGGACAAACATAGGACACCTGACGCTAGGCATATGGTATCAACAGCAGTTTATTAATCACATATACTCAACCTGAGGGAGGAATACACAGGAGTTGCATTTGGAAGAGTGAAAAACCAGAGGCTGTGTGGGAGGCAGGATTTGTAGTATCAGGAGAGAGGGGCTCCCCCTGGTTCCCACAGGAGAATATGATTGGTATGCTTGCATAATACTGTGGGCTGAAACCCACTACTCTGTAATAAGTAGGAATTTTATCTAGTTCTCTTTATAAGGAGGATTGTTTGGCTGAAGAACTTTACCTGTAGTAGCTGGGTGGGAGGGGGTGCAAAGGTTCTTAAGTCTAGTCTGATGAGAATACTTGGCACAAGTCAGGCAAAGCAGGTTTATCATCCAGGGACCTGTCTTCCTGCAAGTGGAAATTATACTTAGGTCATCTGAGACCCCTCGACCCTGCCAGATATTAAAGAAGCACACAATATTGAACCTTAATTTTAGACCTTGTACCACCATTGACCTCTTGATGCGTTGACATAAATTTAAACTTTGGTCATGACTGAGATTTTTAGGGAGTCAGAGATGTACCTCCTCAGGAAGCCAAGTAGGCACTAGACCAGAAGGGAGGATGCCACGTAGTAAGGATGTCCTCATGGTACATTTTTAAAATAATTTATGGCTGGGTGCGGTGGCTCATTTCTGTAATCCTAGCACTTTAGGAGGTGGAGGCAAGAGGATTGCCTGAGCTCAGGAGTTCAAGACCAACCTGAGCAAAATGGCGAGACCTCATCACTACAATTAAAATACTACGACTACTACTACTACTACTAATAATAATAATAATTTATGGCCAATATTGTCATTTGAGGAACATGTGTGGCATTAGTGTAGTCAGCTTTTGTCCTTAGAGTCATGAAGGTCATGGATTGAGACTAATGGATGCCTGTGACAATAGTGGGACCCAATGAGTAATCCCTTTACCACTTGATGACTTAAATAGGAACTCTAGGGAGCACATTTTGCCTCTCAATTAAGCCAACTCCCTGAGGTCAAGGGAGAAGTTGAAGTTCTATTGAATGCCTTCTTCAAGAGCTCGGCATTGTGCATGTAAGATGTAAAAGAAATACCTTGGTCATCTTTGGCAGCAGCAGGTACTCCAGAGAGAATGAGGAATGTTCTGGTGAGGCCTTGTATTGTGGTCTCAGTATATGCAATGTCATTCCTGTACTCCTGGAGAAATGAAGTTGTTGTCCGTACAGATTTTGTGTGATGGCAAGACTTTAAGGTACCCAATGGTAGCCTGGTAAAGATAAATTGTGTCCCTTTAGAGGCTAAGAGGCTGTTGAAATAGGTACTGAACATATATATTAGCCAAATCTATTATATCAAAATATTTTCTGATTAGATATAGTCAGTGATTTTAGTAATATTGAGTATTAGGTATTTGGTATTTAGTATGGGGTGCTATTCATTCCTTCCAGGTCATGCTAGAACCAACTAGTGAGCCAAGGAGCAGTTAAAGCTGACAAGATGTCCTTGGTCCATGGTTAGGCCATCCTGTTTGTGACATCAATTGCTTTCGTTATCTTTTGTTTACCCCGATGGCTAGGGAACAAGTCCCTCCCTAGGGTTGGGGGAATGGCCAAATACATGCCATGCAACTCTGAACAGATGATATTGACAGCACCTGTATATGGTATTGTTAGTCCCATGTAGTCACAATAGTGGGAAGGGGGATGTTGTACCGCATGGGCTGAGGCAGCAAAGAATGAACAGCCAGGGACTGTGAGAAGCAGGTTTATAGGTGTCAGGCGGGTGAGATGTCCCAGTAGTTTCCATTGAGGATGTTTATTTGCTTGTTTGAATAATTCTGCTGGCTATTCGGGAACTGAAATCCACTGCTCAAAGATAAGCAGGAACTACACCTAGTAGCCCTGAAAGGATGGATTGTTTGGCTAAGGAAATTTATCCACAGAAGCCAAGTTGAAAGAGAATCTCACAGTGGGTTTACCAGAGTCAAGCTGGCACAGATCTCTGAGTTTACACAACCTCCCTCCCTCCCTCCCTTTCTCTCTCTTTCTCCCTCCCTCACATTCTCCCTTCTTCCCTGCCTGCCTGCCTTTCATGTACTTTTTAAATCAATACCCATTTGTTCAATATATATATATAGCCAGGGATGATATTCTACAGCTATTCACAGCCCATGCTGAAGATTCTCCTCCTTGGATCCCTCCTAGACTGACCATTCCACGAAGCAGATTTCTCCAAATGATATCTCAATTCTGACTTCTAATCAGAAGTTGGTTCATTATATATCTTTTGAAAATTTATGTGACTAGAATAATATAATACATATATGACTTCTTTTGTTTAACCTAATATTTGAGATATAAAACCATGTGTTTCATGTAGTGTAGCTAATTTTTATAGCAAAGAATGTTCCATTGTATATTATATATTCATTGCATATTTGTAATATGTTTTTCCATTCTACTGTTGGGTGGTTTGAATTTTAAGTTGATTTGAATTACGATGTAATTACTATAGCTACATAATGATTATTGATACATAGTATTGTACATACCATTAAAATTATTGATACACAGTAATGCCATTCTGTTAAATATTTTCTGATTTCTTTTGGGATTTTTTTTGACCCACGAGTTTTTGCATACTTTTTTTTTTGGTCTTTGTTTATTTCCAAGCATATGGCTATTTTTAGGTTACCTTTTTGTTATTGGTTTCAATCTTATTTCCATTGATGACAGAGAACATTTCATGTATAAATTTAGTCATTTGACATTTCCTACAATCTTGATTTAGGCCTTGATTTAAAATTTGAATTTTAGCCGAGCTCGGTGGCTCAGCCTGTAATCCCGCGCCTTTGGGAGGCTGAGGTGAGTGGATTGCCTGAGCCC
>NW_007248078.1:1264234-1266199 GCF_000164805.1 Carlito syrichta
CAGGTCGAGGCTGCGGTGGCTGGGAGCGGCCACTGCACTCCAGTCTGGGCGACAGAATGAGACTCCAACTCAAAAAAAATTAAAAAATTAAAAAAAAAAAAAAAAATTTGAATTTTGTTAAATGTTGAATGTGATCTCAACATGAATGTGTATTGTGGAGTTTGTGTATGTCGTATCAATTATGCCCAGATTTTAATCACATTGTTCAAATCTCCAAAATTCCTATTTGTTTTTGTTTGTATTACTTTTTAAGACAGGTGTATTAAAATATCCTGCTAATGTGGATTTGTTTGCTTTTCTCTTGCTCTTGGCAGATGACTGCCAAGTCCCAGAAATTCCAGATAGTTTGCATCCTGATTCAGTGTTTGTGATGACTTGCCCATGGACTGAAGTTAATAAAATAGCCAGGGTCCATCTCCAATTTACACTTCCCTTCATCTTGAACTGCCAACCTGAACTCAGTAGCTGTAGCTATTATCACGTCTGCTTCCTTCTCTGCTTCTTGGCATGCTCTAACACCAGTTAGTAAGCCAGTAAGGAAAAAAGCTACTAAAACTTTGTTCATTTCTCTTATTTTCAGCTGATTCTCTGCTGTACTTATCAGATAGCCCAAAGGAAAAAAGAATTTCTCAAATATAAGGTGAAGCTTTTTTTCTGTTTGGGTTGTCTCAATGACCTTGTCTGTGTAATATCTACAAGCAGCATTTTTAAAATTTCATTCAGTATATTTTTTTCTGATTATTTTCAGTAGATTTTATGTAAATTTACTAGTGCAGCGTTACTTGAAGATGAGATTCTGATTTTTATCTTTTCTTGTGTGTTTAATTTGCTGTTTATCCTACCCATTAGTGCTTAAGTTAATTTACCTACATTTGTTGGTTTGTTTCTAAATGTTTTTTGTTTTTCTTGGATATTTTTTTGAAGAGCATCCCCATTGTGGTTTCTATTACTTTATTAATCACTTTAAAGTTTTTAAACATGCATATTTTATAATCTTATAAGGTTTTTTTTTTTAAGTTATTTCTACTTCTGTGGGGGTATTGAGTCTCTCATCTGTGATGTTGTTTAGCTCTTTTTTATGCTGCATGACTTTTTATGGTTTTGTTAATTTTTAACTTTGTCTTCTTCGGCTTGATATTTTGTTTGTTTGTTTTGTTTTTTCTGCAAAGTCTCATGTGCCCTGTAACTGGGGATTGTGATTGAGTCTCTATTGTGACATTTACCATTGCTTTTATTGGGCATCTGTTCTTCGGACTGTGTCTAGAAGTTTCTCTGGGTTTATTCCAACTAGGCTAGAATAAGTCTAAGGAAACAATCACTTAGATAGCCCCTAGTTTTTTCTAGGATAATTCTAGTTTAATAGATTCTAAGTATTCAAAATTATTCTGTGCCTGTTTCTAATTTTGTATAATTTTATAGATAGATGGGACCTAAT
Organism: Carlito syrichta; assembly: GCF_000164805.1. Taxonomy (NCBI): domain Eukaryota; kingdom Metazoa; phylum Chordata; class Mammalia; order Primates; family Tarsiidae; genus Carlito; species Carlito syrichta. The sequence continues at coordinate 1,265,670 of NW_007248078.1, forward strand.
TTTGTGTCCCGAGTGTGACAACATGGAGATATAAAAATTTGTATGCTGGGGAATACAGAATTTTTCCAGTGTTTTAGAAAATAAAAAACATTGCAATTGTTCCATATTTGCAGTAGTCTGGATATAACCTCATGAATGTATGATGGTTATGAAGTCATCTTATATCTAGGCAAATAAAGTATCTCTCAGGTTTTATTTGGTTTTTATAATGCTATACTGTATGGTTTAAAGTTAGCACTAGGTTTTGAATTAAAGTATTTTGTTTTGAGTCCTGAATCTGACACTCACAGTTTGTAGTGAGTGAGATGACAAATACCTACAATATGTCATTCATGTCATCCTTTTATTGGGTACTGGGAATATAGAAATGAATTAAAGAAAAAGCATTTTCTTTCTTATGGTTCTTGCAGTGGTGTGCAGTCTCGGGAAGCTGTTAAGTCTCAGTAAATCACATTTTTAAAAAGAATAACTTTTAGTAATGGAAATAACCCTTGCTCTAATTAACTCTCTCTCTTTTTTTTTTTTTTTTT